>NC_142524.1:22477074-22692074 GCF_964205215.1 Stylophora pistillata
CCGGCTTGATAAAATATGGCGAAGGGTTGATGATGGTACCCCATGATCCTTTAAAGCAACCTTCCAACATTGTATGTGTTTGGAAATCAGCAATATTTATTTTTTCAGTAAAGGAAAAGGAAAATAGGTCTTTTTAAGTCCTGTCCCTGAGCAATTCAACGATCGAACGTAACAGATCTCAGACCAGCTTGAGGACTGAATTGAATGCAACCAGGCCCGAGGTATCAATCAACAAGCCACCCTTGTGACGTGTAGTTAGCTTGCATTTACGTCTTAGATCCTTCTTCGTCGAAGCTTTGGACTATTTGTACTTGAACATTGGAAGTTACCCTTCCACTTCGCTTACCTAAGATGAGAACAAATATAGCCATTGAGAAAGTCCCTGGAAATGGAGAGATTTCCACTTTTCATATATTCTTTCCCATTTTAGTCTTTGATGATGTTCTCTCTGAAATTTGCTGTAGATATCAAGTAATTTTAGGGCAAATAAACAAAGATGTGGCTCACGACATTTTGATGGTACAAACCAAAAAGCGGTTAATGTTATTTTATGTGAACACGGGTAATGAAATCCGTCGCCCAAAAATTCCATTACTGATTTTGAAAGTCAAATGATGGCTTTCACTTCTCATGTAGGAATTATTACGGACCAGAAGTGGTTGGTCTTCGAAGATTGGGCCTTACATTACACATATTTTTTTGGACTTTGTCAAAACCAAAAAAAGATTTCTTCCCAACACGTCAACACTAATTTTCGTCACCACGGTCAACACTAATTTTCTCATACTTTTATTTATTAATGCGGGAAATATAACGCGGGAAAGAAAAGAAGTGAAGCAAAACAACATGTAAAGGCCTTCATTAACCATCGTTAGGTACCTTCTCGAGTTATCTTATTGTTTATACACTACATAACGTCAGAGAATCAATACGAAATCGTGAGAAATATTGAGATGTTGCCTGCCCTGGCGAGAAGAAGATCTCCGTCCGTTTTCAAAAATGAATCAAAGCAGTCATAAAACTTCAGATGACTCTTGATGTTTCTTCTGCATGTTTCTATCGCCTCACATAAAGCATTTGTCAGGTTAGAACCACTGCATCCACAAGGCCCTCCAACAAGTTCAGAGTAGCCACAGATTGTCATTACATATACACAACTTTGCAAAAGCGCACCGTGGTACAGATTATCGACGCAGAAGTACTCTGACTGTGTCACGTGAAAACGTTCATCTTATTTATGTATATCGAAAGTGATCGTATCAGTTATTGCGTGCTAAGCGCTTGATGTTTGGTCACGATTCAGACACTTGTACACAGGACAATACCTATCTGCGAAAATCTTCTCCCATCTAATAATGTGGGAGGCTTGCAGCCTTAAAAGTAAAACAACGTTACAAGTAAAAACACAATAACATGACAAGTATATAATGTGTTCCTACACCAATCAAGATGTAAAAAATTCCCACCGATTAGATAAGCTTTGAAAGCTTATATGATGAAGCTTGAAAAACAATGTCATCAGATTGGTGAATGAAAAAGAGGAGAGGGTAGATTCAGCGGAATAAAATACCCCACAAGCACTCAAGTATAATTTAACTTGTCTATGGTAAAGACGCGTGCCCTTGCAGCCTGTCACGCAATCCTTACAGAACATTTAGATCAGCGGAGGGCATTAACGGCTGCGGCTTTTGAAGCGAATACACAATCCGTGTTTCTGCACTAATCAGGATGTTAAAAAATTACAGACCACTGATAGATAAGCTTTGAAAGCTTATTTGATGAAGCCCGTAAAATATCAACAGATCAGTGAATGAAAAAGACGAGGGGGGTGAATAAAGGGAAGAATTCTCCCAAAAAGTATTCAAGCATAAGCGCGGCCGTGCGACGAAATAACTTCACGGAATTGGCAAAGTTTCAGTCACAGCAAATTATACAAAAAATTTAGAAAGATTTAAATTTACATCTCCTCAAACGTTTAAAGCGACATATTAACGCCTGCAACCATTATATTTTATACGAACCTCGCAAACTTTTAAACACGTTTTCTTGCGATACCTGCGAAAGTACTCAGTGTAATTTCCGGTAAGAATTTTGCGGACAATCTGATCGATTTCTCTTACATTTTGTTCTGAGACTGAACCTTTTCACATCAAGCAAAGCTTTGTCGCACGTCCCAAACAAACATGGCGAGCACCTGAGCTTCATGTATAAGACCACGTTAAAACACACGAAAGGACTCTAAAGCACACTTCACTCTGATTGGGCAGAAAAGCACAAAGATTTTCTGGCACCAGTCAGATGCCAGATCGACAGCAGCTGTTTGGAACTAGTCTTCAACACGAGGGCGCGCTATATAAGGAAGTCTTCCCTGGGAAGAGCAAGGCTCATTTGTTACTCACCGTTGACGTGTACGGGTCAAATTTAAATGCTGGTAGACGAACAAAAGGAGCTAATGAGAAATCTATTGTTTACTTCCACCAGCATGGTGGCATGAGGTAACGTGCGAACCACCTACTTCGATCTCAAATTTACCGCCACAAATAAAGACTGTTTCCATTGGAGAAAGGAAATAATCTTGTATTGTGATGAAGACATAAAACAATTTTTAGGAATGCGTCCGCTGCTCACTGCTTTGGAGTAGCTGTAGCTCAAGCTAACTCCACTCTAAGAGTTCTACATCACACGACGGTTGATTGACAAATGGTCCAGTGGGACCTAAGGCTCCTTTTATAGCGCGCCTTCGGGTTTAAAAGACAATGTCCCCAGGGGCTCTTCCGCCCTAGCTTGAAATCGACTTACGGCCACTGGGTCTCCAAGGATGAGTTATCTCAGATCAAGGAAAATAAACTTTGTGTCCCGAACATGTGGTTAGTCTCGTCAATGCGTATGCGCCCGACTATTGCGTAAGCTTAGCGAATGTAACAGGAATGGGTAAGTTTCATTAATCTAACGTGTAAAATGTTCATATTTCGGAATATTTAGTGTATTAAATGGACCATATTTTGTTCCCCATACTATTCCTTATAACGCATTCAAATTATCAACGGTTACTCGCGTAGCTTAGCACCCGTAGTTACTAAAAGTTGGAATCACCTGAAACCACCTGAAACCACCTGAAACCATCTGAAACCACCTGAAACAATCTAAAACCACAAAGGAAATCACCTGAAACCACCTAAGAAGCCATCTAAACCCACGTCAATCCATCTGAAATCGACAAAACAACTCGAAATAACCTAAAACGTCATCAAACTTAACAAACTAAAACGGACATAGTTCAAATTTATAAATACAGTTAACTCTCTCGTAAGCGACCACCTCGGGTCAGGAGAAAGTGGTCGCTTATGGAAGATAGTCGCTTACTAAAGAGGAAGACAGGAAGCCCAAATAATGAGAATCCCAACAAAGGTAGTCCAAACAATTCACAATTTGATCTTGTGTAACAGCCATCAAAGGCTCGACTGTTTTAATAAAAATTTGAACGTTTTAAATGAGAAAATGTCTTACAGCACTGTATAAACATTATCGCAAATCGGTATCTTAATTTTCAGCATGACGCAAAGCTTCTGCATTGCTAATTTACTCTACTTTACGTCTATTTTTATCTGTTATCTCACTGCCACTGACAATGAAATGTAACTACCCTTAGCACGGCGTCACACAATGCGTGACGCTTTCACGAAATAATCCTTCGCATTTCCTCGAGACGTTAGCTTGGGGCGCCTGTGCAGTCTTTACCCATCTCTGATACAAGAGGCGAACATAAACTGCTATTGAAAGTTGGTAATTTCAGAAGAAAAAAGGCAAAGGCAAAGCGAAAGGCTCGATTCGGGTACCCGTTTACTAAACATCTGCTGCACAATACGGCAATTCAAATCTAATCAATGATTTGCATAATGGTATTTTATTGTATTTGTGACGGTGAGATCTAAAAAAGGTTCGCAGATTTTTGGCTCTTCCGTTTGTGGTTTAAAATTCTTGGAGATTTTTGCATGGGCTAGCCTAGGCCATTTGTTTTTTTATTGTAGTGAGACCTTCTTTATTTTTTGCTGGGGTCACGCAAAGCAAATCACACTTTTCCTCGAACTTCATTCTCGGAGAACTGTTCGCTTTTCTGAATAAATAGTCCCCCAAAAGAATACCCGAACATGTTTTCGCTTCAAATTGAATGGAATTATATTTTATAAAATGAAATTGCATTTATCTGTTAAAATGTAGAGCCACCTATAACTAAGTCCACCACAAATTTGACGTCTTCTTTCAAACTAAACTCCATTTTGATACTTCTTGCAATCTACTTGGTTGATGGAACGCGCGACACACAAACTTTTAACTTCATATTACCTACCTGACGTCCTTTGAAGCATACCGAGTTCAGCTTCGAGGTTTTCAACGCGGGCTTCTAGGGGCTTGATGGTATGATGATGATAAAACAATACAGCGACAGCGACCACAACAACCCAAGGCGCGCAAATAAACCATTCACTCGCAATAAAGTTGTTCAGTTTTCTCCGTAAGAAGCCAAATTTCTGACCAGGTGCAATTTCGTCTCTCACGACTCTTTCTTGAGTATCGGTCATTGTACAAAGCAAAGCGCAAAGAGGACTACAGCAATTGTTGAAAAAGGAAATCGTACTAGACCTATAAATAATCGCGAGCTCGATTGTCCAAAGTCGCTTGTTTAGGCAAGACTGCAGTTTCGATTCTTTCTGAATCACGTCGGTTGCCTTCTAAGAATAATGGAAGTCGTGCCGGTCTGTCAACACTCTTGAACTTTCGAAGAAACGGCGTTAGACAGTGAACCCTTCACTTTCCATGTATATTCACGCTATCTCGCTGTCACTAAAGTGTTCACTCGACCGCGACAGAATGCAAATGACTCACTTTCAGTTTTACAACCATGATACAACGCAATCAGAGTGCGCACACCACCTGGTTGTGTGGCTTACACAATGCGTGTAGCTACATTATGGCAAAATCTGATTTATTTATTTATTTGTCCACGAGAGTCAAGTGCCTGCCACGTGGTATAGTGTCGTACGGCGCACTAGTCTGAGTCAACCATTTTGGTTATGAGCGTGGTCTCGAGTAATTTTTTTTCTCAGTGATGACCGTACCGTATCACGAGTTAGTGCTCCTCACACAAATCAACACACCCAGACCCGGCCTGTGTTACTGAACCCTTTCTTTTTTTCAACTGGTGGAGGAAAACAGCTTTATTAGCGGCAACCATGGTTTATCACGGCAGACATGATACATTCGTCGAGAAAACAGAAAAGAAGAAAAGTAAGGATTAAGGAGGCTGGATATAGTTTTTCACTTTCCTGATGCAAGATATTTAAATTAAAATTAACGAAGCTTAGCTTTGACAAATCGCGATCACATTTTCCCCTGAAATAAAGATATTATCGTAATGACTTTATTAATCTATTGACAGGAATACTATATAATTAAAACGCTAAACTACTAAAAACTAATATTACTAATATTAAATTAACAATAAAACTAATCAGGCTATTTAAAATTCAGGAAAAAAGGTCACTACGTAATTTAAACTAAAAATAAAACTAGAAGTAATCTTGCGCTTGTATAAATGTAAAATTTACAATAAGGCTAGTAAACTATTTACTAAAACAATAAGGCTAAAGGGCTAATTACGAAATTCGATACAGAAAGGGGTTTACAAATATGAGATTATTTCATAAAAATAGGTCAGCAGCTGTACAATTTACTTTAAAATCATCTACAGATTCACTTCTTAAAAGGGCTGGTGCGATACTCTGATGCTATTATTTACAGACTTTAATATTTCGAAAGAAATCCTGGTCCTGAGCCAGCTAATAACAAATGGGTAACCTTCAACGTCCGTCTCAGTCTGCCAATTTCTCCGCTAAGTGTTTTATAAACATTTTGTATTCTTCGCCCCTCCCGCCGTTGGTTCCAAAAATAAGTGGGGTAAAGGAGACCATCTCGACTTCTAGTACCCTTTCTTGGTACTTTCTCTTCTTCTCACTCTCCTGTTCCTTGAAAATTGCTGCAGCTAATTTCCCCTGGTTAGTCTTGGAGTTGACATGCGTCACTCTAACATCGAAAAATGCTGTCACTCCGCGCGACCAGAAGCCATCAGCCTTCACATCCAATCTCGCGTCGGAACTTGTCGTGGCTGATCTTAAATCCATCGCTTCATTGTCCAATGGCTGGAAGTGAGGCTCCATATGGACATTCTTGCACACTTTGCTGCGGGAGGTTAATAGATTTCTCACTCCATCATGGCGTTGAGCCACAAATGCCCCCTTTTTACATGACAAGGTATGGCTTACGTTAAATGGCTCACCACAAGCACAAGTAGACGGTATGTCCTGCAGTGGTAAATTGTACCGCAATCGCAAGGAATCCCTAAATTCTTGCTTATTCAAAGTCAAACCCTGATATTTGAGGGGTATGGCATCGAGCCAGGAACTTGCACCTTTGTCTCTGGCTTGCTGTGAGACGCAACAGCTCAGGGTCGAGGGATGCATCGATACTCTCGATTTTAAACCTTGTGTTCTCTGCCTTTAGTGACCGCAGGTCTCTCTTTAGTTTCTCTACCAATTTCTCATTTGTATTCATGATTTTACTTTGAGATTTGATAGACTCAGCATGTTGTCTGGTGAAACGTTTTGACGCTGAGTACTGTTGTGGGGCTTCTGTTGTCAAATCAGGTATTCCCAGGCCGCCTTGCGCTGGTGTTAGTGTCACGAGTTCGCTCAATTCATCTGGGAGTGGTTCTGCTTGACCGAATAGGATGGGGAGATACATCTCATCAATGACCTGCTGTACAGGGTCTACGTATTCTTCGAAAGACTCAATAGTTCGCATACAGTAAGTGAATTTAGATTTGTATCCCTGGGTGAATACAATATAGGCTGCATTTCTGTTCAATAAAATCTCTAGGTCAATTGTAAATCTTAGTGGGTAAAAAATTATTAGCAATGTTAAAAGTAATGTTACCACAGTGTATTACTCATTAGAAGTAAACGTTGAGTTTACCAAGCTTTGTGAATGGCTGACAGCATTAACTCTAAATGCTAAGAAATCTAATTTTGTTATATTATGCGATCTTATTATGTGATATTTCGATAGAATCGCATAGCTTAAAGTAAACACGCGCTCTGATTGGTCAATGCGTCAACCGGAAGAGAGGGTATTTAGCGTGGAATCGCATTAATGCATAAAGTGATATCGCTGACGTGAGTCGCGAGCAAACATTATTGTTACGAACGTAAAAACGTTAATACAACTAGTGCTACGAAAATATAAACAAATATGAACAAATTTATAGAAGACGAATGTCTTCCAAATTTTGAATTCAAATTGAAGTTTTTAGAAAATTGGAGGAAACCATTCACGCTCAAAAGTACGAGAAAACGCATAGAAAAAAAAAATCAAATTGCCAGAGACGAGGGAAGAAAGCCAAACGACAGTTCTCGCCGAGGAAAACCAAACAAGCGTTACGAAAGAAAACCAAAACAGGTATCAATGCCGGAAAAGGTCAAGCATTTTTTCCCGAAATCCAAACCATTGTAGCCTATACCGACGACGAACTGGCCTCTTTCAGATACAACATGGTTTCAAAAAACACTAGACGGTAAGTTCACAAATTCGAGTGGTCGCAAAACAGTCATCCAAGCGCTCCGTGGTGATTTCGACCCAGTGGAAATATCAGAGCTCACTGGCCACTCTAATCCGGAATCCATATCCAGCTATAGTCATAATCCTCTGGAAAAACAGCGGCGAATGTCGAATAAGTTGGCCGGTTTCAACCCACGCCAAGCACGACAACTACCAACGGCTATTATAACATAACCAAAGTAAAGCGCGCGCTCTGATTGGTCAATTTAGCGTCCCCCATTTGCCCATGGGTGTACGCTGCTGACGTGAGCAAATGCAAAGACTATTTTTCCGCGCGCGCTTGTTTTTTCTGGTCACGTAAGATTTGTTAAATAAAAGGGAACTCTTTAGCTACAATGTGTTAATGTTATGTTATAAAACAAATGGTAAACACCACAGCGTACACTATTGAGTTATGGATGCACTTGAGAGGTTTGCTAAGCACTCAAGAAGCTAGAGTCGCTCTCGGCTATCGCCTCGAGCGACTCTTACGCTTCTTTCGTGCTTAGCAACCTCCCGCGTGCATCCATAACTCAATAGTGTACGCTGTGGTGTTTACCATTTGTTAATTCAAGTCATGCTTTGCGGGAGATTGTTCTCAATAGCTCAGCCACGCCAAGCAACACAGCAGCTACTAGTGACCTTGACAGCAATGCCAGACGTTCCAGTTACCTGATGGCAGGAGCAGTTGGCGGAATGTTTACTGGAGTAACTTTTAATAATTCTCCAGTAAATATTTCCATAAACTTTCAGTCCGGCATTGACACCAACGAGCGACTCCCTGCGATGAAAGAAAAACAGTTAAAACTGTGACTTTTAACTGAACTGTTTTTCCCCAGAGTTTACCGAGAAATTCCATTCTTAATCATTATATTTTGAATACACTTTTTTTTACAACTGTAAAGCACTTACCGGTTTTTTGTAGATCTTGCTTTGATACCGGAACGCTTGAAATTTCCATTTCGCTTGAGGATTTGACCATTCAGTTGTTGATTGTCGGCGCCACATTTTGCCAAGTTGAGTGGTAGCAGGCAAATCTCTGTCTTAAATAACTCCGTATTGTGTACTTTTAGTTTTTTTGCTGAAGATTGTAAAATGTGAGGCACCGCTTTTTCCACGAGTTTGAAATAAAAATGGGTTTCATTCGAAAAATATCTTGTTCGCTCCATTCGCTAGATATTGACACCTGACTTTGAAAGGGTTTCCATTGTTTGCGCACTGGCGTGGCGCACAAAAATACAAAACATCTAGTTTCGCCCAGTGATTTGGTGGCTTTAGCTATGTGATGCAAGAAAAATTCACGAGGTACAATTGTCGACGGTTCAAACGTGAGCGACTTAGGGCCTGATTACATGAGCCGAGCTGGCCCGGTTAGCCGGGCTGATTTCTTTTGTTTTGGTGTTCGCCAAAGCGTGAAAACAAAAGAAATCAGCCCAGCTAACCGGGCCAGCTCGGCTCATGTAATCAGGCCCTTACCTTGCTTTCCATTCCCTTAACAATGACAGTTCTGACAGTTGACTTTAAAATGGCTTTCTTAAGGGCGCGCGTACGGAATAAAAACAAACAATAACATTGCCGTTTTAATTTCTTGTTTTCTTATTTTTATTCAGTTATGCGATTCAAGAAAAATTCACTACCTGACTCGTGAATTCCACGTTAAATTTCACTTGAAAAATCGATATCGCACGAATCGCGAAGCGATGAGTGCGATATAGGTTTTTCGCGTGAAATTTAACGTGGAATTCACTCGTTAGGCAGTGAATTTTTCTATATAATCATAGAAAGAAGCTATCTTTCCAACTGACGATAAATATATTTGACATCGATAAAATGTCATATTTACCATTAGAATGCAAGGATTATGTAAAATATATTGGCATACTCATTGACAAGAATCTTAACTGGAAAACCCATATTGATCTCATTGTTCTAAAAATGAGAAAAACAACTGGTATGATAGCTAAACTGAGACACTTTGTACCCCTTTCTATCATTGTAAAGTTATATGAGTCTCTTTTTCTCACCTACCTTACTTATGGAATCAGCTCGTGGGGTCAAGCGTCACAGTCAACTTTGGATAAGCTTCTTCTCCCTCAGAAGCGGGTTATTCGTTTATAAACTTTTCTCCAAAGTGTGAACATGCTATTCCTTTTTTCATTAATCTTAAAGTCCTGCCTGTTCATTTTGTTTATTTCGAATCTGTTTCTTATTTAATGTATGATATTCAACATAAACTAGCTCCTCCCTGTATTCAAAATCTATTTGCCTATATCTCAGATATACATTCCTACAACGCCAGATCAGCAACTACCAAAAAATTTTATGTATGTCCTCTCGTCTTGAGCAACTTAAGAATTCTTTTTCCCACTTTGGCGTGCAGCTATTGAATGCTTTACCTGACAGTATTAAAAAATCTGTCCATAGAAATTTATTTAAAAAACAAATACATGAAATACTTATTAATATCTTCAAACAACAGAACTTGTATCTTACACCATCTTTAATTCTTGAAATAATAAAAAATTTGTAAACCTCATCAATCTTCTGGCTACGACCAGTATAGCGAGGTCTCTTTCTATTTCCTGTTATTATTATCATTAGATTAATTAATTTACTATTTCAATTTTAATTTACTACTTATTGTAATTTGAACTACTGTTTTCTTAGTGTAATGTGAACTGCTGCGAATTCGAAATCTTTGTAAGTACCCAGTGATAAGCCTAACTTAATTATTCCCCCCCCCCCCGACTACTCTTCAACTAATTGTGGGTAGGCACTTCTCAAATTGTAGCTGTTGTAAATCAATGAATTGTTGTTGTTGTTGTTGTAGTCGTTGTTACTCAATATATGATTCATTCAAATATTGCTTGTGTTCTGATCTTGTTAGGCGCCTATCCTTTTTCCCTAAATTCTTTCATTTACCGCCCCATATCCACCTACCTCAACTAAATTGTTCTGTGCTCTTTATTGAAAATACAGTCCCACAAAACCCAAATACAATAATTATCGTAACTGATTTGCTCTCAACCAACTGAGAATAGAACTTTGTGCCAAAATGGACAATAGAAACGTACGCTCAGCATTGTGTTACTTTACATGTATGTTTTGTCCAAAATTAGCCATACATCCAAATCAAGCTCCCAAAGGCTTCTAGTGTAAATTACATCATTTCCTGAATGTCCCGGCCCTTCTGGAAAGTTTTGTGCTCGTTCCTTATGTACTGGTACACAAAGTGCTAAAAATATTCATGTGAAATGCTTCTTTAGAGTTAATTTCATATCATTTGCCTTGGAAAGACAACCAACCTACAAACTTCAGAACTCAATTCCACTTCGTTACATAAACAAAATCGTGACTGAATCTATCAGGTCACCATGGGAGATGATGCTGACGTTTCTTTTAGTTCCTAAAATCCTCAGGTTACTTGTGCATCCTTGGGTGTTACTTGTCAAAACATGTGAGACCTCAATTACAACGTTTGGCAATTAACCCCTCATCTTGAAAATGAACATTTCAGGACTATTGTATGCTAGTTATCTTGTTTTATCGAAGAACAGGAACAATATTGAAAACGATTTAAGTGTAATCAGATATTAGCTCTTCTAACTGAAACCCAAAGAGACACCAGACCCTAAAAAGCAGCTCAATTTCGTAAGCCAAGCAAGTACGCATTGCGAACCTAATTTTTATGCATAGCTCACAATGCGCGCTCCGTTTGGGAAAATATCTAATGTATATCTGCCTGTTTACCAATAGAGGACTGAAACATCCTCCCGTCCTGGGAATATGGCGCCACCTGGGGAGAATTACCAGATTTTAATTTAATAAAGGTTTTTGGTTGGAGGAAGCGAAGAAGACACTTGAAAAGCCGAAAAAAACCACAAAGGTGTTATTTTTTGTAACATTATCGAATTTCTCATTTGAAATTTCATATAACAAACTGGTTACTCCATTGCTAAGCGTTTGTTTTACGCTGCACGGTTAAGGTGAAAGAAATATTTGAATAGGACTCCACAAACTACTCGCCGAGAAGGAAAGGTTCCCATAGTATTTGCTTCAAGAATGTTGTGGTGTCAAACTTACGGAAGTTTCTTTTTTTCTTTTTTAATTTTACTTGAAATTAACAAATGGTAAACACCACAGCGTGCACTATTGAGTTATGGATGGACGCGGGAGGTTGCTAAGCACGAAAGAAGCGTAACAGTCGCTCGAGGCGATAGCCGAGAGCGACTCTAGCTTCTTGAGTGCTTAGCAAACCTCCCAAGAGCATTCATAACTCAATAGTGTACACTGTGCTGTTTACCATTTGTTTTATAACATAACATTAACACATTGTAGCTAAAGAGTTCCCTTTTGTTTAACAAATCTTACGTGACCAGAAAAAAACAAGCGCGAACGGAAAAATAGTCTTTGCATTTGCTCACGTCAGCAGCGTACACCCATGGGCAAATGGGGGACGCTAAATTGACCAATCAGAGCACGCGCTTTACTTTGGTTATGTTATAATCCTATTTAGTGGTGCATATTTAGTTTGCAAGTAGGGATTTATGGCAATTCCCAGTTGTTTTCCGCTTCATGTGATAGTTTTTCCAAGTTTAAAATTTTTAGGCTCTGTTTAATTTTTAACGAGGACTTCATGAAAGGTTTAATTCAAGCTGAAGCAATTGTATAAAATTTGGTTGAAAAGTTTGTCCAATCTTCTCTGGTGATCTTTACGTACAACTTTTATTTGCAAATCACGCTCGCCAACGGTACTTGTGTTTTGTACATTGTACTTATGCATTGTACTGGTGTTGGAGACCAGTTAAGGCCGCTAAAAGAACTAAAAATCCCATCAGCAATTAAAAAACCACTAATTGTGGTCACCGAGCTAATCACCTAAACTCTCAACAGTATGAATATGCGCAAACTATGACCAGTGTTTTGATTTCTCCAAGAGTAATTTTATAAGTTGAGCAAATATTTGACTTCCAAAGAACCCCGAACTTTACAGAAGCTATTTTCCTGAAATACAATAAGCAGGTCACTCATCAAGAAACGTTCCAGGCGTCTCACGCTAACAGAAACCAAAGGGCCACACGATAATCACATCGCCACCTCCCATCTCCCATCTCACCATCGCCACCTCCCATCTCCCTTCTCACCATCGCCACCTCCCATCTCCCTTCTCACCATCGCCACCTCCCATCTCCCTTCTCACCATCGCCACCTCCCATCTCCCTTCTCACCATCGCCACCTCCCATCTCCCTTCTCACCATCGCCACCTCCCATCTCCCTTCTCACCATCGCCACCTCCCATCTCCCTTCTCACCATCGCCACCTCCCATCTCCCTTCTCACCATCGCCACCTCCCATCTCCCATCTCACCATCGCCACCTCCCATCTCCCTTCTCACCATCGCCACCTCCCATCTCCCTTCTCACCATCGCCACCTCCCATCTCCCATCTTACCATCGCCACCTCCCATCTCCCTTCTCACCATCGCCACCTCCCATCTCCCTTCTCACCATCGCCACCTCCCATCTCCCTTCTCACCATCGCCACCTCCCATCTCCCTTCTCACCATCGCCACCTCCCATCTCCCTTCTCACCATCGCCACCTCCCATCTCCCTTCTCACCATCGCCACCTCCCATCTCCCTTCTCACCATCGCCACCTCCCATCTCCCTTCTCACCATCGCCACCTCCCATCTCCCTTCTCACCATCGCCACCTCCCATCTCCCTTCTCACCATCGCCACCTCCCATCTCCCTTCTCACCATCGCCACCTCCCATCTCCCTTCTCACCATCGCCACCTCCCATCTCCCTTCTCACCATCGCCACCTCCCATCTCCCTTCTCACCATCGCCACCTCCCATCTCCCTTCTCACCATCGCCACCTCCCATCTCCCATCTCACCATCGCCACCTCCCATCTCCCATCTCACCATCGCCACCTCCCATCTCCCATCTCACCATCGCCACCTCCCATCTCCCTTCTCACCATCGCCACCTCCCATCTCCCTTCTCACCATCGCCACCTCCCATCTCCCTTCTCACCATCGCCACCTCCCATCTCCCTTCTCACCATCGCCACCTCCCATCTCCCTTCTCACCATCGCCACCTCCCATCTCCCATCTCACCATCGCCACCTCCCATCTCCCTTCTCACCATCGCCACCTCCCATCTCCCTTCTCACCATCGCCACCTCCCATCTCCCATCTCACCATCGCCACCTCCCATCTCCCTTCTCACCATCGCCACCTCCCATCTCCCTTCTCACCATCGCCACCTCCCATCTCCCTTCTCACCATCGCCACCTCCCTTGCGCAGGAGGTTCGCAGTTACCTCTTAACCATTGTTGCTTTCTCCTTGGGTCACATTTCTTTATTTGGAAAAATATTGTGCCACAAAAATTATGCCTCAGGAAGCTCCTTAGGATGTTATCCCTTGGCACATCATCTAAAATACTCAAATTTTTTGAATGGATTGTGGCGCTTTTGCGATTGGACCCGAATAATTTGATTTTATTCGACTCTTCAGCTTCATTGGTAACATGACAAATTTTTGTCTCTGGGTATAGATAATAATTGATAACGGAATTTGTTTATTCGTTTTCTTTCGTCAAAATAAGATTTAGCCTGCTTCAAAAAAACAAGTTTCATTAAAAAACGAATCGCACAATACACTGGAAACGAAATTCCAGATATAAGATGGTGGAGGAAATTCTTTTGCTAAATAGTCTGCAGAGCAGGCCTAATTTTGGCGAGGCAGTGATCAGTATTTTCTTAGCGAAAATTATGGGCGTCATCTTTGATTTGAATGGAAGCGGAAGGCTGGAGAGAGAAAGAAATTAGGGACTGGTCATTTATTAGAGGGAGGGGGGGGGGGGTCGGGCTGATACATTTTAATTTTCCTATACATAATTTCACGTGTATGGGCCTGTTCTCGCCCCTGCATAACATAATGTGGCCCCCCTTCGAGTCTGTACATGAAATAAGATGACCCACCCTCAACCACAGAAATATTTTAATTAAAACTTGAATAAAACTCGCCGAACTATTTCAAGCAAATAGCGAAAATAAGAGAAAGGCATAGAAGAGAAAAGCTGGACGAGAATAATAGAATTTTGGTTTAATCTCCAAACTACTGTCTGATGGTAAGAATCCAGTTAAGGAAGTCAATGTGGCTACTCTAATATCCTTAAAAGGGACACAAGTTTACTGGCTAAAGCAAATGATGGAAAGATGGCTTACAAGTGATCAAGCTTGTACACTAATTAAAGAGTACTTGCCCTCTATCAGCTCTTCAAACAGTGAATCAGAGGACAGTGCATGATGTTGAGTAATATTAAGTTATACATGAAGTTTACTTTTCCAATGTGAAAGAACTGCTCTACACCATGTTGGTTTGTAATTGCATCATTTTGATAATAAATCGTGTTTGAATTGTTGATTCCTTCAGTGTTGTTTCTTTTTAGTGGAACGGAAATTGGAATGCACAAAAATAAATAGCCCCTCAGAAATGGTTGCACAATTTTATGCAGCCCCCCCCCCCATTTTCAGGTGCGAAAAAGGTATGACCACCACCCTATTTTCACTAACCCACCCCCCTCTAATAAATGACCGGTCTCTTATTACCAAGGGGATTAGTAACAATGGAAAAAAAAAAAAAAAGAAAGGAGGGAGTGAGTGTGGGGATAAGATATTATGAATATTTCGCCCTTCCCCGTCCCCTCCCTCTACCGTCGCCCCTAACTACAAATCAAACATAACTAGCCGGTTGAATAAACCGCCATTGCGCGCTTCTTAGAATTAACTCACCACAATAAGACGCCTGCACTGCAGGCTTAGCTTCTTGCTAAAGGGCTTAGCTTGCTCGCTTTGACTTCACTGTTAAGGTAAAGAAAATGAAGAAAATGTTTTAACAACTAAGGTTTTTTTTAATTTTTCTGGCAGTTTCAAAGGATGAACTATTCTGAACGTTGTTCTCACCCATAATTTCACCCTAAACATCAATTAATGTTTCGCACGCTGGTTATTATTTTTAGAAAATTATCAAATTAAAGCTTATTTCCTAC
Source organism: Stylophora pistillata (assembly GCF_964205215.1). Taxonomy (NCBI): domain Eukaryota; kingdom Metazoa; phylum Cnidaria; class Anthozoa; order Scleractinia; family Pocilloporidae; genus Stylophora; species Stylophora pistillata. The sequence continues at coordinate 22,492,786 of NC_142524.1, forward strand.
CAAGAATTCTACTACTTGACTAGAAAAAGGTACATTCTAGCTCTAGCTATCCAGCATAATCAATGAAAATGTAAGCCATGAAATCTCTTACCATTCGTTACTGGTGTGGGCAGTATATTCAGCTAGACTATGCGAACCAGACGCATGTTGGGAAAAACAGAGTTCTGTACTAAAAGTTGTAAAAACACCATTAAACGGCTATGATTAATACAAGCAAACCACTGTATTTTGACCAATATCCTCGCACACCTTATTTGGCCACTGAAATGAGATATTGCCTCTTCTTCTCTTCTCGCCACCGGATCGGTCTTCGACCCATTTTGAAGATGGCGCCCTGTAGCTAGCGCTTCCCACCAGCCGCGAAATGCTGCATTGTCAAAGGGTAGTCGGCTAAGAACTTTAGACATTGTTATTTGTGTTTCTCAGAAAGTTTTCGGACCATATTTCTGGGCTCGCCTACTTGGAGCTGGCCATTTTCTCACATCTTCTTGCACAACAGCTTAAAAAAATTTTGTTAGGTTTGCCTCTTGGCTTCACAACTTGAAACTTGGATTCTCTAAACCGCTGATGTATCACAGGAGAGAAAATTCATTCAGGTTCCTTTTCTTGTTCTATTATCATATAGTAAAATTTCAATCCAGGAAAGTTTTTTATAAGTGAACTATATATCATATGAACATTCAGTTTGTATTAAAACGACCTAGCTCCCCCACAAGTTCTGCCAATGAAATCCCTCACCTTTCATTAATACGTTAGCAAAACGGCCTAAGACGGTTTGCGAACTACCCAGAGACATTCGCGAAACGACCTAGGACGTTCGTGAGCTGGTTGTTGGTGGAAGATCTCATAGGCGCAACGACCGATAACTTATATGTAGTGTAGGATCGTCCGGGTGAGTGTGTCACCCGGACGATCACACTACACTTTCACATGTTACCCCCGGGTTCAAGCCATTTACTGCATTACTGATAACTTAATATGATTAGAGCGATATTCAAATGAAAGTTGAAAGCTATGTGATATTGCTTTGGTTTCTCTTTGCTACGCTATGCGCCTGTTTCAAACCTTGAAGGCGTTTTCAGTGACTATTGCACTACTAAGGTGGACAGTGATATTGGTGTGCGTTTTCGCTTTTTGAAAACTATTTGATTGTTAACTTGTGATATACCTTTTCAGCTCTGTGGCTTGAACGATCATTTTCCGTGTCGTCTTTTTCATCTTGTTTTTAAGAAACAGTCAATGATTTCACTAACAGAAATTAAAATAAAGCCTAACTCACTGGGACAAACGGCATTGTAGCATTGTGAGAAAGGTTTGAATGTGTTTGTGTTTATTGACGTCACAGAGGCTAACTAAATAAACGCAAGTAATTGATGTTGCACGCGCGGTTTATTAATCACCTATCAGGGTTTTAGATGACTTTCTGTTGCTAAAATTTTTACCAAAGTCACTCAAATAAACTGAGCCAATAACGTGAAAATGAGAAATAACTTCAACTTCAGTCTCATCTCGAAACCTGATCCTACGGTGTTGGCCGTGGAAGGTCAGGATACGAGAGTAACTTCAGTCTATACTAGGGGCCCCTGAATAAGCAGTCTCTAATCGCATCCCTCCTAAATTGACAAATATATGCTTAATAAGGCAGCTCGGAGGCTTTGAGAAAAATTAATTTTTCTAATAGAAGAGCGAATTATTGTGTACCAAAATAGACCTTGTAATAGTTGATTTAAGATCGGATAAATAAAGCGACACTGAAAGGTCAAGATTGGAACATGATTTGAATAACTTCAAATTCTATTCTATCGGTTGACCAATCTAATTGTTGGACGAAACGTGGATACGAATCACCCACTGTAGTACCGTGAGACAGAATGGGGAAGACGGTGGTAAGACACATTATTTTTTAATGAACCAGTCATTATCATTCGCCAAGGGCAAGGGTTGAGGACTTTTTTAGAGGGGGGGGGAGAGGGTGGGGAGTCACATGGTTTTCAGGGTGAAAGGAGGGAGAACATAAGAGCTTAACGAGCCTTAGAAAGGGATCAGGTAAAATTTATTGTGACACCACCAAAATCCTCCTCACTCTTCCCCCCTTCCCCTCCCTTTCGGATAAAAATAACAAACGATCCCAAATGATGGAGAGACACACATCTTTTGAGGCTATCAAAATGTGACTCGATTGCAGTTATAAATGAGGGGATGTTGTTCACCAACTTAAGCTTACAACGGAATTCATGTAGAGCATTGTTATTCAAGATGGCAAAATCAGTGACAGACCATAATCTTGCGTTCGGTGAGATCTTGACGACCGAAAGGCTAGCGCCAAGACCGTGTGACAACGCATCAGGAGCGAGGACCTTGGGAACTAGGCTGTCGTAGGAAAGGTTTGATTGGTTGTGATTTAAATGGGTACTCCAAAATCGGGTTTCCGCGTAAAGACTGGAACAGAATAATTTACTTTTCCGTAAGTTATGAAGTAATAGGCAATAATGGTTCCAGTCCTTACTCGGAAACCTGATTTTGGAGTATCCATTTAAGTCACAACTAGGTTTGATTATTGTCAGAGCGCGGGCGACTGGGCGAGTCTCTCAAAGTTCTTAATAAGTTATACCGTGAAAGGAACCAAATATAATTAAGCCAACCGGCTTGCTTCAAGGAACATTTAAATAAAAAGAGTGCTTTTTGCCAGTAAAATAAACAATTATGAACGATTCACAAACTTATACTATTTGATCAGTGGGGTGTCCAATTAATCGTCTCTGACCGAAGAAATGAGATGGATTGTCAAGACAACTCATGGCCGTCTGTTGGTCGAGATAACAATGACTTTTTACAGAGATGGCCGTAGAAATCTCTTTCATATCGGTTAAGTTTATATAATTCACAGTTTAGTTCTCGTTAATTACCATCGCTATTGTAACGACTCCAAACGAATTGTGCCGTTAATGGGACTCTTTAACTAGAGCAAGATTCCTTTAATTGGATTTGCTTTTGACATTCAAATAACCCTTTTGTTTGACTTGAATCTGTTATATCAACTAAGGCGCGAATTGCAGCTTAATCTCGTTGACCTAATCCCTTCGCGAAGAGGAAAATGTAAAAACAGCTTTTAGTTCTAACAGATTAAGATGTACTGAGGCCGTGTGTAACAGAGAAGAGACGAAGAGTTAAATGTCAACTAAGCCATGCAAGCTAATCACTTTCATTCCACTTAAGACAAGTGCATCATGTAGGTGACACTTCGTGGCACTTGATCATGAACACCGAAATGCCTGACGTTTGGTTTACTGACGCGCTAAAAAATTATGCGTCTTTAACTGAAAGTAGCCAGCGAAAACAGAAGGCTAGCTTCTGATCTGATGGCAACAGACAACAGAGTTTTTATTCCCTGTGCCTAAACGAAAAGAAGAATTAACTCCCTGAAAACGGTTAAGGAATAATCTTGTTGTTCTAGAGAACAATGCCTCAGGCTTTTCAGGAACCACTGACCATGAAGCAACAAGGTGTTATAACTTCAAGAGATCTCGACGGTGTGTTTGCCAGCTGTCCTAAGGATGATTTATTGGACACGCCTAAACAATCAACACGATTATCTAGAAAGCAGAAATCCAATAAGATATCAGGCGGCGAGTTATGGATCTCAAGTCATAAAATTAACACACGTCACTTTTCGATATTTACTGTGATGCAAGATTCAGTTCTTGAGCAGTGGGATACCATTTGAAGACTCTATTCACGTCAGTTACAGGATATCGAAGATCTCGCAGTTGTCAAATGGCTTCGTCAGAAAATTCCTCGAAGAGCCGACCATAAATCCAATATCGTCAGCTCTTATTCCAGTGAAATATTACTCCGAACCATCTGCATTGGAAATAGCACGCCTCGTCGTTGAAACTTCGTTGGCTGTTCTAGGAGTTTTGAGCAATATCCTGGTTTGTGTGGTGATTTCATGATCAAGAATGCGAACCAAAACAGCTATAGATTGCTATTTATTTAATCTGAGAATCGCTGATATTGGGGTATTGACTATCGTTTTCCCTATGGCTGTACTACAAGAATAAGGTAAGAAGTATTTTCCCCTTGGGAAAGGGATTTGTTTATAAGTATACCCTATTATTGACAAATTTTACGGGGCTTCCGTTTGGTTCTCTATATATTGGTGTCTACTGTAGTCGCTCTCTGGCCACCACTTCAATAACAGTTGTTGCAATTTGGGTGGTTTCCTTCACAATTGTTTCGCTCCCTCTTTTCTTCGTGATCGAATTCGGGGAAAAGTCTTCGTCTTGCTTTGTGAACTGTTTGAGAAAACCAAGTTTTCTTCTCTGGAGGCAAGTTTATACTATAACTTTGACGATCTTCACTTACGCGTTTCCCCTTGTAATTATCTCTTGAACGTATGTTCAAATCGGAGGTCGTCTAGCACAAAGTACGGCGTCTTTCACAAGGACATTGAACGGAAATGCAGCACTGTTAGCGCAAAACGGAAGAGGAAGGAAGAAAATCACCGGCTAAAAGAAACACCAAAGCGACGAGGATTCTTACCCAGCTTGTTGCAACATTTGCAGTATCGATACTTCCTATCAACATCTTCCGCTTGGTATCTTTGTACTGGCCCCGTGTTTTCTTCCTGGAATATTTTTGGGTTTTGTATAATGTCCTGGTTATTTTTACGACTGCGAATTCAGCTTTTAATCCAATTATTTATTCTATCGTAAGCAGGGAATTTCGTCGTGTTTTCAAACGACCGTTTCTCCGAGGAAAGCAAATAATGAGAGATTGGACTTTTCGAAGTACAGCAATTCTTGAATCACATGTGAGCTTCTGTCCCAACGAATGGCCAAAGCTAGAGGTTTTGAGGGAAACCGATGTATAGGAAATTTGTTTAAAAGTTAAGTCACTATTTTTCAATGATGTAGGAAGCGATTTGACGAGAAAAGATCTTGAAGAAACGTCTGTGTTTAAATACTCTCTCAAGACTTTGTCGGTTAGAACACACAAACTAATCTCGTTTATCAGGTAAATCTAGATTTGAAGACCTGTTTGGTGTCATCTCTGAACTTTTTCAGTGAGACACAGAAAACTGCATGTCAAAGAGTGATTTATTGCTTCGGATGTCGCAGAGAGAACATAAACCACCGGGAAAAGATGAAAGAAGCTTCGAAGCGGCACTCCTACACAATCCATGATTCGGATCACGTACATCAGTTCAAGCGCGGGATTTACAGTGCCCTAATGATATTAAAAGTTGCTACAACTTTGTTTTAGCAGTAATCTGTGAAAATGAGATTTTGATAGTAGCAAACAACCATTTATCCTCGAGAGTTCTATTCCAAACGTATACAATGTTACTAAATCGCACGAGCGCAATCTCTCAAGGATACGAGTGTTTTTTCCCTTCTCTCTTGCTTATTTGCTTTCTTTTGTTGACTTTGTGTCTTTGCCGCCGGTGAAGCTAAAATAAATATAAAGTTGAAATGGTAAATTGGTCACCGTAACGATTACAAAAGTTGATGTTTCGAGCGTTAGCCCTTCGTCGGAGCGAATTGAGGAATTGTGGGTTGTGTGTGCTTTTAAAGGCAGAAAATGGAGCTACGTTATTAGTGGGAACATGTCAACGAGAAAAACAAGAATAAATCAGTGGAATGAAAAGCGTTCGATGATCCCTGTGGGATTTAGACTGCCGGTTTGAAAGATGAGCTTTTGTTCAAGATTTTACGGCTTTCTGTGCTACCTAAGTGTAAGGAAAGACCGCAGATTGCCATATGTTTCTAAGCAACATATGGGGTCACGTGACACTACAACGTGGCACCAATCGATGCAAGATGTCTAACTGACTAAGGTGAGCAAGTTTGGCATGTATAAGGATTTTTTTGACAAATTTATACTAAATAATGTGTTTCAGTCTTGCTTTCACGCGTAAGATCACGTGACCTATGTAAATTAGCATAAATCAACAGGGAGGATCATGCCCAATCATGTGAGTAAGTTTGGTGTATTTTCGTCAGTTATTAACAAAGTTGTGAGGAATTATGTGTTTTCGCCTCGTTTTCACGCTGGATTTCATGGGTCAGAATTTAACCCCCCCTTAAAAGCCGTCTGAGCAAGTGGCAAAGCTGGCACCAAAACTTTTCATGTTTAGTAGGACTAATGAACACTTTTACACTAGGTGCTGGCTTTCAGCACGAACTTCACACGGGACCTTATTTCATGACATTTGCTCCCAGACTTTTAAGTGAGAGCAAAACGTACCGCGTGATATCCACCTGATAGACTTTATCCATTGAGTAGTGGTGGGTGAGATCGCTAATCGCAACATACAGCAAATAAATAGCTACCACCAACTTTTTCTTTATTTCTGTTAATTTTCAGTTTTATTCTTTTTTAAATCCTAAAGGTGGCGGAGCCAAGTAGTAACCAAACAGTTCTAGCTGCCCTTCAAACATGTGCACCCACGTTTTCGATAACTACACGAGAAGTATCTAGGCTGCGGTTGTATTCATTGTAAAGAGTTTTATTTCAACCGAGAAACACTTCTCTGTGGACAAATTATTCAGCTGAAAAGTAAATATCTGAAGTAAATATAAATTTGTGTCAAGCAAATCAATTTGTCTTGCGATATTAGAAACTAAAAAGTGCTGCCATTAAATAACAGTATGAAACCACTCCTCTCCATAAATTTAATTCCTAAATCCCCCGACAGAGTCAACGGTAAATCTTTTCCTTTACCAGCAATTTTCGTTATTTACATGTCGTCTTACTCTTCATTCAAGTTTAGTTTTCAGCAAAAGTAAAGTAATCTTAGTTTTTTCACAGATTAAGGCAAAAGATTTTGGAAATTCACAGAAACAATTTCCACATTTACAACTGAGTCTGGATGTACAGACTGCAAAATGCCACTCATCAATGTGGTCACGAAACTCAGCAACAGTTACTGAAAAAATGATGGCTTGCCAGTCTTTTATGTTGCCTCTTAAACCCTTTTCCTCACAAGCGGTTTTCAGTTCCTTGCCAAAATTACTTAACGAGTTAATTAAAACAAACAAATAGACAAACAAAAGTACGTGACTTCGTCTCCAACCCAGTTCAGTCGCAGTTCAGCTCGAGCGCAAATGAGTTAAACAAATTCTGAGTTCATTTACAAGGGTGAAGTAAAAATTAAAAGATTATTTTGTTAATGTTTCCACACCTAACTGGAAACCGCACGTAACCTCTACTTTGTGGCAATAATCAAAATATCTCCAAGTTCTTCGCAATCGGCGATTGACTTATTCACAATTAATTTTTCGGACGCGACTACTTAAAGTAGTTGCGAGAGCATAGTCTGTAAGAGCGGTTGAACTTCCCGTGAGTCGAACTGCTTTTAAATTCGATTTTAACTCGTAGTTTTGTTTTTTCATCAATTAGTTTTCCTGGACGATTGCGTCTGAGACGCTATCACTGCTTGCACACCACGTTGAAATGCAGCATTGTATGCCGGCATAAATGCCTGAAAAGTAAACAATAATGATGAAAAAACGGTTAATCATTTAACTGGGAGAAGCTATTTCCGTGTATCTTCTACTTACACTGTCAACACTTTTTCTCGCAAACACGCCAGGAGATGAGACAGACTTGTCCGTGAGAGGGAAGTGTCTCGATAAAGCGTCACTTCTTTCAACAAATTTACCAGGAACGTCGCAAGAAAGGAGTTCACGTTATAACGTTATAAAGATATTCTAGTCTTCTCGGATAAGGACGAATAAATGGAGGTCCCGTCTCCTGCAGGGTTAGGGGTAGGAGACGTTAATTTCCCACACACGAGATTACTGTGTGATGGATGTCCTCCCCTGGGGTGGGATGTGTGGGGGAAAAGGTGAGGTCGTTACATGGACTAAAGCGGCTGCCAGAGGCGCCTGATAATGCTGACGTCCGATCTCAACCTTAGTAACACTGTAGACCTTAGCAATTCAGCCTATGCTGCTATTAAGGTATCGAATCATTCACTTTCACTTTCACTTTCACTTGAAAGTGAAAAAGTTATTATATAATCCACCACATAAGCTATATATCTTAAGCCTCGCACTCCGTTTAGCAGATTTCACTTCGCATTAGTTATCACAACACTCGCTTAACCTTTTTTTAAGTGTGTAACCTAGTAACACATTCACACCAATGCACCATAGTTAGTTAGCACTTACGGCAAAACAGGTGACATTCGCCAGCTAAAGATGGCAGACCAGCCAGCGTTTTTGGCCGGCCACCGGCTCTTGTTAACAACTCTGAACATGCACCTAGTTCCTACTCGATTTCCGGTATTTTAAATAATGTCTCCTTACCTCGTCCCAAATAACTTCTGCCACGTGATCCAGCTTGGCTCCATATTCTCTGAACTCCCCACTGAATCGAATGTAAGACCACACGACAATAGCTAACAGACCGGACCATATCACCAGATTGCACATGCGCACAAACACCACCAATCCAATCGAACCGAACACACTTGAGAGAAAGTATCCCAGAACCACTAGCGTAAAGAAGACGGCCGGAGTGCGGGCAGCATTAAAGATGTTTTTGCCGTCATTAAGTTTAACAAAGTTCTCAAATGCTTCACCGATCTCCTTCTTAAGTCTCACGGCGTATTCCTGGCTAAATTCACTGCCTCCCATCTTCCGAGTGCCGCGAAACATCGCCAACGAGGTTTCCATCGCTTGCTGGTGTTTCTTTTCTAGTTCATGCGGCGCTAAGTACGGTGTGTCGCCGCCACACAGCTAAGAAGAAATAATAATAATAAACAAACAAACAAAAAAAAAAGCAGGAATATATTGGAAACCTTCTACCTTTGTCTGTGTTTGCATTTGTGACAGCACTTGTCAAAACGTTTGACTTAGGTCAGCCCCCGTTAAAACAACACCCCGTGCATTTGAAATCCTGCGTTTTAACTCAGCAGCAACAGTGCTCTTTCTAAAACTCACTTGCTGTAAATACGCTTGATTGCAACCTACATGCATGCTCATAGTTTGAGCCACATCAGCCCGCCGAAGAAGGAGAAGAAGAAGGAGAAGAAGAAGAAGAAGGAGAAAAAAGTGACAGGTAAAAATTAAAAAAAAAAAAAAAAAAAAAAAAAAAAAAAAAAAAACCGGGGCAATGGGGCATAAATTTAATTTTCTTTCAAGTACTTCAACTCACTTGTTCCATCTGTTTTGAGTAAGAGTCTTTCGAGCTTGCAAGAGCTGCAAGGTTGTTAGCTTCAGCCGTAGCCTGGAAGAAACGCAAAAACGATCCATAGATAGACTAAAATTCATATCTCTCTCCTGTGTCAGAGTCACTTGCCAATAACTCGCTATTCACTAGCAGAAAACTTACCAGCAACATAGACTTTGGTTGCGGTAGTTCTTCACCTTGGAAAATCTTCATATAGGCCTGTTGAAGACAAACGGACAGACAAACAGACAGAGATTCGCTGGAACGAAGGTATAACGATCAAAACGTCAGCTTAGAAACTCTATACAGTGGCCAGTTTACATCCTTAACTTAGTTAGACAAAAAAAAAATTATCTTGTGAGACAGACAGTCGCCTTCATTTAATTATAAGGCTCAGGGTGGTCCTTTCAGGTGCCTGAAAACAACCTGCTACGACAGGAGCCCTGAGCATAGTTACATATCAAATGTCATGTTAAAGTTGAATAAAACTAATGCAAGCTAAAAATCGCCGATAGCGTGCCTTTTGCCACCTTTTTTATCATCCACCGCAATAAATCACCCGTAAGGACAGCTAATCATATATGACCATTTTGTCCTATGAGCTTTCAAAAAGACTCAAGGAACCGAGTTGAAGAGCTAGCCCGCTGAGTTCATCAGCGTAAAAAATAAACGAGAAAGTCACTCGCAATTTTCGGTGACGATCGAGCTATGAATCGCCTTGTGGGTCTCCAGCTTACAAGCCTCGTAAGAAGAAGCCCGATGAAACAATTCTGCAGTTTTGCCACACCTTAAAATACTCCAGCAGCCCTCTGCACGTCACTTCTCCGCCATTGATACTCTTAACAACAAGGTTTTCAGAGGAAAGCACCGAAGGGGTCAGTTCTCGTAACTGCACTTTGAATTCCTCATCAATCTCTAAAGAATAAGTCAAGACATTTTGTCAACTCGACAAGATTGTGACCTAGAAAAATTCCCATAGCAAAGAGTTAACGCGGATTCCGATCACCACTAGTGTGGTAGTCTAAATAGAGCAACTCTCACAGTAATCCACATTCCCCAGGTGAGAGTAATTCTGAAAAAGGACCGTTGTCGGTGCCAATGACTGACTTTCCGACCACCTGACCAGGGGCAATTATCCGAGAGTGAAGTGAGGAGTTGTTTGTCGGCGCTGTGTTAATGCTTACTGCTGATGATGTATAGAGCAATTCTTGATTAAGTGTCAAAGCACTCCGAAACTGCTTTGTTTTTGCTTTACTTCACTCTGTAATTGGTCCAGAAAACTCGCGCCCCTCTCTCAACCAATCAGATGCAAAACCAAAACCAATCACCACTTGGTTGCCCGCGTTTTCCCGCGCTTTAGACAGCTTGGTTGTTTTACCTTGAGTTCTCATTGGCTCTTAGAGTTTTGTCTCCTTTCTTCTAATTGGCCGTTGTGATTACTTCCGTTTTGCGACACTTAATCGAAAAACGCTCAGAGCAGATTTCTTACGAGGTTAAAATGTAGCAGTTTGATTTCTTCAGGTGCGGTGCCAATATTTGGAGAAAGATCTCTTTTGCATCACATGAAGACTGTTCATAAGGGACCTTAAGGGGTCAGGGACAGCAACGACGAGGAACGCGTGTATTAAAAAACAAATCGATATTTCTCAACAGAATTTAGCGAATGGCCGGATGTTTTTACTGTCTTTTACAGCACCGCACCTCAACTTCGGCATAACGTAAGTGGGAAGCATCGACTTTCAAATTGAAACTGAAATGATTTGCCGTCGGAGTTTCTGTTTTCAGATCACGCAAATTTTGGTGATTTCACGACTTTGTTTTGCAGAGAACAGCTCAGAAATGTATAAAGTTCAAAAACGCACGTACTGGCTAATGTTCCGCTGCCCATTAGACCTTTTGTTTTATCACGTTCTCGTTGCTGTCACCGTCGTGGTCTGCTTAAGGTCCCTTAATATTATCCTTAACCATACCAACCTCTCAGACTGCCATCAAATGAGGGATTTGTGGCCACTTTCAAGCCAGGATGTGGCATCAAGAAACAGCCAATGTCACTGAAACACGACTTGATGTGCTTCCTCACTTGCATCAGTTCAGAATGTTGTTTTTCTGTCAGACGAAGCCGTTTCTCTAAAAGATTGTTCCCACCTTTGGCTCCGTAATTTTCTTCATAAGGAAAGCTCCAGTCTCGAACCAGAAACACCAGTCTCTGAAAAATATGATTATTAAAAAAGGTACTGAGACTTTTCCTCTTGATTAGAAAAAACAACAACAACAACAACAAAAAGAAAAAGAAAAAAAAAAAAAAAACCATGAAAGATCAATGAAGGATAAAATTGTACACCGACCCCTCCCTGAAACGTAGCTCATTCAACTTAACCCATTCACTCTCGGGTTCTGATTAGTAACTGACCTTATCGTCTCCCATACAGGCGGCCCAGGCGTAAGTGAGTATTACTGAGTAAGTAAGTTTATTTATTCACATTAAACACAAAAGAGCTTACGACAAAGCTCGTAAGACCGTGCACGTGCTAAATACTAGAAAATATGTTATAACATAGTATAATAAAAAGTATGAAAATCGTAATCTTTTACAATTTATGATTTATAACCCGTCCCTTCCAACCCGAAAATGTGCAGTAAGAAATCCCCAACTACTATAACCACTATGATTGTCCGAGAGTTTTACCAAGCCTACCCCTCACAGTTTTACGACGTTGAGCAGTACTACCAAATTTGGGCTAGGGCTACCAAATAAGGTGGTGAGCAAGTGCGTGTGCAAAAAAGAAGAAGAAGGTTGTGAGAGCGCGAGTTTATGGAAAGTTTTTCCATCGAATTTAGTGAGAGTTCCGTGAATTAGATTGAAGCGGAATAAACCAGGAAACTGTGTTATTGTGAGTTCTATGGGCTGTTTTATTGTTCGGCTCATGATGTATAATTCATCATTAATTAACCGTCCCTTCTAACTCGATTTATATATGAAATATGTAATACTGAAGAAATCCTCAACTACTTAAACTATTATAATGTTCAATTAAATATCGGTAGCTCTGTTATCAAACATGCCTCTTAAAAAAGCAATAATTCTAAGTGAAACTCCTTCAAAGCTGTTTTAAAAGCCTTGATGTTCTCACTTTTCCTAACTTCCATATGTAACTTATTCCATAGTTTACTGGCAGTGAAGGAAAAAGATTTATGCAGCCACTCAGAATTAAAATGAAGTTGAGCCAGACTACAAAAACAGTACGCTTGGGTCACCTGTGGTCTCTCATACAATCATTCTGATGTGAGTTTGGAGAATTTGGTCTTGGGCAACAGAATATTGTAATCTCTTGTCTTGGATCAACTAATAATCCCCTAATTTTAATTTTTCTTTATTCTCATCATTGTCTGTTCGATGCGACCCCTTTTCCGAGCACGATCGCCTATTTCACCATCGGCAGCCACTTCTGGAAAAGTTACTAAAACCCTTGGGTACAGGACTGGACATTAGGAACAGGAAGGAAAATATTGGAATTTTGAAGCACATTTACCAGACAGTTAAAGCACCGTTATCCAAAATTATTTTCGGAATGCCTAAAATGCTAATGAATAATTATCTACATACAAGACTGATGAAAAGCCACGATCTAAAAAGGTTCATAAGTGGGGTTTGAGGTCCTCACTTTTGGTTTGGTCAACGCAGAATGAATAATTATTACTGAATTTCGAAGCTTATGCTCTGCCTTGATTTGCTTATTTTCTGCGAAAAATCGTCGTCACAGTGTCCTGTAACAACATCTACATTCATGAAAATCACCGCCATAACAATTTTAATGGCCATTCATGCATAAATCAAATATACCAAGAAAGCAGTTTTTCTCACTTGAAATGGCTTTATATCACTTTCTTCCATTGCCAATTTGCCGTACTCTGTGAAAAGCTGCAGAAAAACAAAAATATAAAACTCAGGAACACAAACAGTAAAGAAACAAGCTTTAACCGTTTCCACACTGTTCTATACATTTCCCATGAAGCTGATGAGGAGAATTTGTTTCACAGTGAAAAGCTCCTCTAAATGGCAATCATTTCCTTCATTCTCCTAACCCTAATGTGTAATTAAACACTGATACTGTCAGGAAAAAATAAGATGAGATTTAAAGGTTACATTACAGCTCTCCCTTATAATTCAATGGTATCCACTATGACAGTGTTGTGTTGTTCCTGAAGAACACAACATGATAATCCAGTCAGGTCTCCAACCTTGACCTCTAAATCCCTGGTCTAGTAAGTTCACCACAAAACCCAGCCTCCCCCACCAACTGATGTGGCTAATTTTTACAATTAACACTAGTTGATAAGTCTCCCCTGAGGTTTGGCTACTCAAACTTTTTGGGAAAAAGAAAAAAAAGAACGATTTTGTAAAGAAAACAAAAGAAATCACAGGTGGTCACTTGGGAAAGTTGGTTTATACTAATTTGGTTGTTTCATCAAATGCAGAATACTTTGAATCCTTACCAATAGTTTTATCTCAGTAGGGGCATATCTACCAAGTCGGTAGAGATGATGTCCCTACTGATGTAGACTTATGTCTGACCTTACTCTGGTACTGCTCAATTAATTTGCAAAAGGTTTAGAACTGATCACATGATCAAAAAATTAATTTAATTACCTAAAAAGAAGCATCTATTCATTTTCATCTGGCATTAATCATCATGAGAGCCACTAGAAAGAGTTCAAATGTACCTGGAGATGTTGAAGATCATCTTCTTGTATATTCTGTGTTAAATTGTACATCTACAAGACAGTAAAGTGCAAACAAAATATCACAAAATTAATAGTCTATTAGAATGCAAAAAGAATAATATTTTACCAATATTGGCAGTAATGTTGCAATCTGATTGGCCAATTTGCTACAGACAACGGTGCTTGTGGCAAGATGTCATCCACTGAAATAATATTATTGCTCTATTGGATAACTACATTCTGATAAAAGACAAATTGACAGTGGTTTAGCGTGGTCAAAACTTGTTGCATTCTGACCATTGTGACAATGAATATCACTGTCAATAAGAGTATGGAGCACACTACACCCCAGTGTCAATTTGTTAAACATCCACCTAAGGAAATACAAATAAAGTGGAACTATACTCAGTATGTCACTTAATTTGCAGTTTGTGTGCCTAAATGAAAACTCCAAACATCAAAAGCTGAATGTAACTGTCAAATCCCTGGCACTGGAGATGCAAAGTAACCTGACCTCTAAAACTGAAAAAAATTGGAGTTTTGTAAAAAAAAAAGTCAATTTGCTCTTGCAAAGGACTTCTCAGTGTGGTTTGCGGTGAAGGGGTCAATCTAATTCCAAATCTTTTCAGCAAACGACCCATTTTGAATATGCTGATCTTGGCAATTGACAAAAAATAGAAACAGGTGTTTTTTTCTTTTTTTTTTTCCTTTAATGCTAATGTCAGTAAATCGGCAGTCGAATTTGCCATCATTCACCAGCCCATGGTATGTCTTCCCTCCAGGGAGTAGTAGTATACACACCTGCGTGGAGCTGGTCATTGTACTTAGTGCAAATATTGTTGCACAGTCTTTTACTGTTGAAGAACTGTCAAATGCACCCTGCGTGTCCATCAGTAGTACAGCAATCTGTTGGGAAGGAACAAAACACTATTTAAAAAACATAGTGAAAAAGCACATTATTATAACTGTTGCACATTATGGCCCAAGCTGTAAAACCCCCAAGATGTAAACGGAAGAAGAGAGGAGGGAAAGGTTGGCCTGGACCAATCAACATTTAGCTCTTGCTTGCCATGCAGTGATGTATGTGCATCATGATTCGCCAGCCAAATAGTTCCATGTGCAACACACCCAATGAGTTAATAAGCGCATGCTGCACTTACAGCTTGCATTGGTCTACATTTGACTGTTATGAGCTGATTAATGAAACGTTAATCCAACAAAAAAAAAAAGATTTTCATCAGCTGTTTCCCTTAAGAGAGTGCAATAAATATCAAAGGTAAACAATTTTGATCAATTGGATGGATAAAGCTGATAACAGATGCTTTTGAAACTTCAGCTAACAAAGTCAACCACAAGGGTGAAGGCTGCTTCAAAGCCATTTTTTTGTTTTGTATTTCCAGTTTCTTGATGTACAAGACAACAATAAACATCCTTTATCTTGGGACAACAAATACCAGAGTCCACTTGTTCAAAGGGCAAACAATGCCCTAATGGACAATTTGCTATTCACTGGATAAGTGTTAACAAAATGGACTGTGTTATCGGTGGGATTGAGACTGATCTCAATTGTCTAATGGACAATTTACTATTCAATGGATAAGTGTTGACAAAATGGACTGAGACTGATCTCGTGGATAGTGTTGTCCCCACTTAGAATAACCAGGGCCAGATATTGAGAATATATTATCCAGCTGTACTTCATCAAAACATGCATTGGCTCAGAGAGTAAAGATCAGATTACTACAGCATTGACGCAAGGTTTCTGTAGGTTGTCACATGAAAACAAAAACTGGCAGTACATCTATTTTGTATTCTAAGCTACACCTTTAGCTGAAGATTTAAGTTAAATAAAAGCCAGTCTATGATTGCATGTGCCTCCAGTACACTGAGTTTGTACACTGGTCAATTGACGAGCCAGGGTTAGGGCAGCAAATTAATAGAATAGGTACATGTATTAAATGTGGATTGATCAAATTTATTTCAGTTCAAAACTTTGCCACTTTGCATGTCCTGTGTACCTGGTGCTATGAATTAGAGTCTGAAGGTTCCATATTTACCCGTGTATAATACGCACCCATGTACAATGCACACCCTTGTTTTTAGCCTAATTTATCGGAAAAAAAATTTTTCACGGCAAAAAAGACAAGTTAAATATTCGCAAAATTATTTATTAAGACAGCAAGAATAAGAAATTTACCATCAATATTTTCTGCTACTCAGTTATTTATAACATTATTGAAATCAAACTTTAGGACTTCAAGTAAGGCTGCTAATTTGACGATTCCACGGCCCAGTAAATATTATGAGTGAGCAACAATTTGTCCAAAAAGTAGATTTTGTGTCATATCGTTGAATTTTTAGAATTTTCAAACTAACGCTATGCAATTTTCTGCCGTAAAGTCATATAAACAACAATATAACTGCGATGAAGTCCATTGCTTGCGCTTTGTACACATAAGAAATTCGCGTGTTTTTCCCTTATAACTGCAAATCAAGAACTGCTTTAAATAAAGCTTTTGTCCTGAAATAATTCTTGCTCTCTTTCTTCTTGCTTCTCATTGAAAAATTCCATGAAACATGAGATCTCTTCACATGCAGCCAAATTTACATAATTTATTCACTTTGAAATGCAATCCATGTGCCTGTTTCTGCACTTGCGAAAATATTTAGCGATTTTTGTCTTTCCTCTTGATTTTAGAGTAAAAACTTAATATGCACCTATAATTTTTCATTGAAAATAAATTATTTGATCAATTAAGCTTTAAATGTGATACTTTTTTTGCTTTGTTTTTAATGCATACAAATTAGGACATGTGTGACAAACAATGGAATCTGTGTATAATACACACCACAATTTTGATGGTTATTGTTGTAGAAAAAAAGTGCACATTATTACAAGGGTAAATACGGTACATGGTTCTTCGCCTGGCTGTGTCAACTTTTACTTTTACTTTGTCTTTTTTTCTTTTCTTGTTCCTCCATTTTTTTTCTTTTTTATTTTAAATTCTCTATTAAATATGTTCAGAGTAAGTACGCATGAGTGAACATTTGACAATGTAGCTCTGAATTTCAATTGGATAACAACGTTGAAATGCAGAAATGAAGCCCTGACAAAAAAAATGAACGAAACCCGAAAAAACAAAATGAATCTGGAGAAACCCGATGAGATTCCTTACCAATAGCCAGTATCAGAACTGCACCTCCGGGATGAGTCACAAGAAATGCTATGAGTGTCTCATGAAAGTCTGCAAGAGACTTGGGGGAGAGTTACCGACTTACACCATAACAAAAAACGTACATCCTTCCTGGAAGGAAGTCACCAAAGGCACGAAATGAAATCCTGTGAAATACCTATTATAATTTTAAAACTTCTTTGATACAAAGTCAAGTAAAAAAGGTGAAGCAAATGTAGGAGAAATGATTAATTTATCCACCATTAACATAAAACCAAATTCTCATCACCAGCCAAAGGACAAATGAAAGGTATTATTATATAATAATTAGTTAGGAAAAAGAAATCTTGCATCTTCACAGACAAGGGATCAAAATAAGTGTCTATAACAAACCTCTTCACCATTGGGGAGGACTTTAATATATGGCTTGCTCCACAGAAGGATGCCAGTGGTATCACGCTCTGACCCCCCTCTCCAAGAAAAGCCCTCCAATGCTTCATTCTCCCCTCCAATCCAATCTGCATGAGCTCCCTAATTAATTAATCAAATAGAATTCAATGGTCGAAAGCAGCTTCAACAATGAAACTTTTCTCAAACTTTTTAAGAGCAAATCTGTACAAAAATCAAGCATTACATGGCAAAGTTAAAAAACTAAAATTCACTGTTCTTTTGCATACAGTCAAGTAGCCTTTAGAAAGTGTACAATTGCTGTGTAGTTTTTTCCTTGAAAAAACTATTTGTTTCAGAAAAAACAAAAACGTTTCGTTTTCAGTCCTGGGGTCGATTTAAAAATCGCACATTCATTTCCGCACAGAAAGATCGTCAACTCGGGTATTGTCATTCTTAATCTTACGAAATTCTAAACAAAGGTACACGCTCAAAATTTTCGTTATTGTTCGCCTACCGTTTTACGAGGCATGGGAGAGCCATAACTTTCTTACTTCTTTTGAATACTCAAATAAATCTAATGTTTATGAAATCATGGTGTTTAGACCATGGCAAGTTGTATAACAAATTGGAACTAAGACAGCTTTTTCTAGCATAGTAGTTTTGACAAGCGAGTCAAGTGAATCATGACTAATTTCAACCCTGTTTGCACGTGCTTGGGATTGCCAAATCGTGCCTAAGTTAAAAACGGCTTCCATTGTTTTTCTCAGGAATTAACAGATATTTAAAAAAAAACTACATGGCATTCATATACTTACTAAAGGCTATCTATGTGCAAAACACAAGTGAATTTCATTTTTTTCAGCTTTGCCGAAGATTTGCGATTTTGTTTGATCCTTGCACAGATCTGCTCTTAAGAGCAATAAGTCACTAAAAAAGTTTATGCAAATGAAGAATTAGTATACTGCCTTGGCTACACTCCCCCCTTTGAAAAAAAAAATTAATTGTAACAATAATAAATTTTGGCTCTTAAGGTTAAAAATTCTGATTAATGTACTACAACATCACTTTAAAATTTTACTCTATTAAAATGTATAATTTAATATTTTGGAAAAGATGTTGGAAATTTGTAAGTGAATTGATGTTTAGTGCTCAGAGTTGGTTAGACAGATAAAAGAAAGACTATACATTTTTTTTCCCTTTGACAAGCACTGTCAGGGCTCGAAATTAATGGTAACCCGTTAACCAGTGGTTCGTAACTTTCAACGTTTGGTTACTAAAAATGTGTCCAACTGACCCAACATGGTTAGTAAAATTTCTAACATATTTAAACATTGGTGGACTTCAGGACAAAGAGCATGTAGACCCGACTTTCAGAGGAATGCTTAGAATACTCAAGTTGTTAAATCAACTCAAACTCTTTTTAGAGAATGTGCTGTGGATGTACTGTTCTTGACTAACTATGGTAAACGAGAGGGATATAAAATAGCTGCATAATTGCCAACAGTTTTTTAGGTCACCATGCAATTTTAGTTACTCTTTAACCTATTGACGTCCAGTGTGCCTGTATACGCCCATATGGACCCACACGCTTTCTACGCCTTGTGACGTCATCACTTCTAACCCTGGAGCACGACTTTGAGCACGTACTTGAACAAGTTGAAAATATCTTACAAATGATACCAGAATGAGTGCAATTGAGTGAAGGAGATTGGAGAAATAGCCAAAAAACCATGTAACCTTGACCTGAAAATCAGCACGAAAATCTTGTTCCATTACCCACCTACCTTTCTGAGCATGTGCTTTGAAAATAATGAGTAGTTTCCTAAAAAATCTCTACACGAAAATGAAGCCTATTAAATTTCCAGCAAGTGAGGAGAAACTTCAAGAAGGGAGAGGGGAAAAAAAGGGCAGGAGAAAAGAGAGAAAAGTAAAAGTCGTAAGTGGGGCATTACTGTCTTTTCAACCCAAAATCTCGAAATTTTGCTTTCTGCGCGTGCCCGAGATTTTCAAGCTGCCAATTTGCATTTGGATCAAAAGGCCGTCGAGTGTACGTGCTGTCAAGGGGTGTTTGGTAAGTTTGAGCTTTTAAAACCACAACAGTGACCCAAAATCTGCTCGACTAGCTTCAAAACACAGTTTTCCACAAAAGCTGCGGCCATTAATGGGTTAATTTGTCCTAGTTGTTATTATTAAAATGTTCAACATTTGAGATATCATAACTTGTGAGTTTGGATAACAAACTTTATAATTTGGTTAGTAAAAAAGATGTCTACTAGTAACCTGAAGGGTTAGTGATCCAAAAATTAAATTCAAACCCTGACTGTGGTACATCTCCTAACTGAGAAAATGGAAAACTGAAGAATGCTCCGGTACATCTCATAATTGGTACATATTAATTGGTTCTTCATCTTCGCTACCTTGCCTTGGGAATGCAGAATTAAATGTAGGTTGTTTTTCCCCCCTTAGTCAGTCAGTTGTATAATCCTACTCCTTATGCAAGTAGAATGTCTTCTAGTGCAAAGTACACAAAGACATGCAGAGTATCAGGATCAAATTAATATCACCTGACTGTGCAGGCTTGACTGTTTATAAATGGTGGCATTAACCTTAGTAATTCCACACCTAGAAGTGTCTAATTTCATTTCAGCATAGCATGGTATAACATAAAATCACAATGAAAAAATATTTCCCCTAACAGAAAATTATACACAGCTACACAGGCCTTGCTTGTGCATACTCAGCAAAGTTTGCATAACGTAATTGCTAGGGCTCTGAAATGGAGATTAATGTAGAATCAATAAGGATAGTTTTTCATATAGGTGATGACCAAAGATATCTAACAATAACTACGTGAATACCTCTCAAGACATTTCATGGGAGAAATCAAAGCAAATTATCTGGAAAACCCGTTGAATGACTCCTTCGTGTTCCACCTGTATCAACATAAACAGCGTGCCTTGCGCTAAATAATTCAAATTTTGGGAAAACCCTTGATATTTCAGATTTCTCCGGTTTTAAGCCTATATCAACAAGGAAATAAAATACCAATGCTGTGTATTAGCCGATAATTTTTTGGGGCGTGTATTTTGTTGTTTGATAAAGTTGTCAATGACGAGAATGTAGATAAAAATTGCCAGAACATGTACGTTAAATAACGGACTACGTACTTCTCTGTCCAAATACCGCAAAAAGAAATCCAATAAAAACGATTTTCCCTTCCTGAATGCACCGGCAACCGACACCACAGCAACCTTCTTGTCTCTAACACTCTCATCGAGCAGAATATCTTCTAAAGCCTTCTCGTCAAGCTCAAAGCTGTGGGTTTCTGTGGCCACAACAATCGGAATGGGACGCGCACCCAATAACTTTGAATCTAAATCGTGCGAGTTTTCCTGCGTCTGTGTCATTGTCTCGTCACTCCCTTTCAAAATAAAAGGTTGTGTTAAAAGAGTGAAGGATGCAACGGTGCCAGTGTAATCAAGGGTTTCCAGTCAAACTAACCCCTACTTTGCCGGACATCCATAACGTACGTTATTTGAAATTGACCTCCACACTTTTTTGTAATTTCCAAAATGGCCGCGCTACCGATTGCGCAGAGCCATGGGATGGAATGGCCCTCTGACAATGATACGGGGGGGTAAGTGAGGAACAAGATAATATAATTTCTAAAGTGTTTTGGGCTTAGTTTCTCAGAATTATCAGATAATTCATTGTAAGTTGTTTCTAGTGCAGCTATCTATATTTTTAGATATTTTTTAACTTAAAAATTTGGCCAAGTGAATAGAAATACGTACTAAATTTAATTGATGTCAAAATATTCCCTAACCTACCCTTGAGGAAGAAAATGATAACTGCTTCCCGTTTTTGGCAGTGTAGAATCCTGGGAGATTATCAACTTGGCGGACATTTTGTGATGAACAGTTCCTTCAACTCGTAAATTTTTCGTTTTCAAGCAGCTGGAAACATGTCAGAGAACTATGGTACAGCAGAAATTACTTCTTAATATTTTAGAAAATAGCTCTTTGTGAATCAACTGTGTTTTCGTTACGTGCGTATAGCTAAATGGTGTTTACTCGATCTTCACTCAGCACAATTGTAAGAAATTTAAACTGTTTTGTTTTATTTTTTCGTAGATTTCCTATTTAAGTTTTTGGTGATCGGCAGCGCTGGAACAGGAAAGTCGTGCATTCTGCATCAATTTATAGAAGGGAAATGTAAGTTCCGACACTATTTTTTTGTAAAAATGATACACCCCAGCTGAGCTAGAGAGAAGCTAAATTTTTCTTTTTTACATAACACGTCGATATTGATACGTTCTGCAGCCTTAGTTAATTTCTCTCCTTTAGCTTCGATGAGCAGAATTTTCTTTTTTCTCAGTATTTTCGGATTTTTTTCTTGCGTGTATTTATTTTTATGTTATTTATAACATGGTTCGTATTTTTGGCAGTTAAACAAGACTCCAGCCATACTATTGGTGTGGAATTCGGCTCCAAGGTCGTCAATGTTGGTGGCAAGTCTGTTAAGTTGCAAATTTGGGATACAGCTGGACAGGAGAGATTCAGGTAAATTTATTGTACCCTCTGCTAGTTGCACAGTGTTTGATTTTCTGCGGTTATCGTTACGTTTTCGAAATCCTAGCTAGCCACTGTCAGATCGTGCAGTGTATGATTTTCCCTTTCCTCCAAGTATTGTTTATACGTTTTCGAATCAATTTTAAGCAATTGTTTTTGTTTTTTTTTCCTTTCTTAGCGTTAGCTGTAGCTTAAATTATTCAGAATCCTATACCTTTCTTACATTTCTTTGTGGGAGAGGTTGGTGACTCATGTTTCAGATAGTCATTCCAAAGTTCGTTTTCCAAAATCAGGTTCATCCCTAACAATTATAGTCAAGAAATCTTGCCTCAAAAGAATTATTATTAATTTTAAGACAAATTGTTGCATCCTACAGTGCTTAGACAGTTGATTACAATTTCAGAATGGCAGAACTTAACAAAAATGGAGATGATAACATTAATTTTCTCCTTTGTTAAATGTACCAGTATCCTGCAAAGATAAGTTCTAACATGTAGATGTTCTTCTTTAACAGTTTTAACAATACTGGTTAAGTGCCAGCCAAGATTTCAGTTTTACTCAACAACATCCTGCACTTTTATTAACAGTTTATTAAGGAAAATTACAAATTGATTGGCTTTGCTTTGGACATTTGGTAACTTATTTTTAGGAATCTAAAATAAAAAATTCTGGACAACACTGATAATTGAAAGTATGGTTTGGCTTGGACTTCACCTAGTGGACAAGAGATCAAGAAAAGTTGCTGGCCCAGTCTGGAAATTTATTTTCCTTGAGTGATGTGGTTACTCCTATATTTGATGAATTAAAATTAAATGTTTCAGAACCAGGCTTAGAAGCCACAAATAAAGGATATGGCTTCTTTTTACTCGTCACAAAAATTGTCTCTTTTCCTTTGCTTTATTTTTTTTTTCTTCTTGTAATTTTGATCTCAGGTCTGTGACAAGGAGTTACTACAGAGGGGCAGCAGGAGCTCTTCTGGTTTATGACATTTCAAGGTAAATAACCGTAACATACACATTGATGTACCTGAGGAACACTTAGGGAGAGACAGGTGCTCAATGGTGCATGTATACAACACTAGACTGCTGGCAGGGAGTCCTTGCAGAGGTCCAGTGCCGCTTGAACTCATAACCTTTACCCACTAGCCTTGCTTCTTTGAGTTTTCAAGGTGTTGAAATGTATCTTTTTTTAATTTTTTTATTTTGCAAGGAGGATTAAACATTAATCTGAGTCTAATAGAGTCATCATTTATGAGCACTAACCCTTTGTTCCCTTCTCTTTAATCCTGTATATCCCTAGATCTGAGTGTTACTTCTCCGTTCTTCTACACAATTTCTTGTCAATAAGTTATGAGAATTTGATGTTAGATCAAGATGACAACTTTTATGTGACAAGATTGAGTATTCTCATTACCTGGTTACTAGATATTGTATGGATTTTATTGGGTGAAATTACATGTTAATCACTTCTGGGAGTTAAAGGGTCACAATTGGTCAACTGACATTACACAATGGTGTTCTTTTGGGAATTACCATCTAATCTATTATGCTAGAATTTGTCAGGTCATAAAAATCCCTCTGGTAAATCAATGTGACTGGAGGTTATGGCAGTGATATTATTTTATTTTAAAAAATAATAATATTATTCTTTGAGGCAATTGTTGGCATAAAGGATTACCTTCGAGTGTCATACATGTTAAGTGTCTTCTTTTTGCTTGTGTTTGCAGCCGTGAAACCTACAACTCCCTCACCAACTGGTTGACAGATGCCAGAACCCTTGCCAGTCCAAACATTGTCATTATTCTCATTGGAAACAAGAAAGATCTGGATAGTGACAGAGAAGTCACATTTCTGGAAGCCAGCAGATTTGCACAAGAGAATGGTCAGTTAATACCTGTAGAGGAATTACTGTAGGTGTAAACAAATGGATAGTTTGCATTGCTGGAAAACTGTTTACCAGTATATCTTGTTTTCTGACTGTCTGACTTTTTTCCCTCTTTGCAGAGTTAATGTTCCTGGAGACAAGTGCTCTTACAGGAGAAAATGTTGAAGAGGCCTTTTTAAAGTGCTCAAGAACCATCCTAAGTAAAATTGAAACTGGTAAGAGACTTACTTGTGCCTTGTTTGGGTGTCAGCACTTAGGACCACTCTGTTTTATGTTGCAACTCCTTTCCTGCAGACTGTTGTAGAGTGTTGTACCAGCTTCCTGGGTCTCAAGCCTCTGGTTAACACTCTGCCAAGGACATTCCTAGCTACACCTAGAGGCACCTATCCTCTTTGCAGATAGTCATCCAGTTAGTTTATCCTACAAATGTTGCATCAGTGGACAGTATTACCATAATATTTCAAGAGATTGTATATAATGCAATGATAGTTTTTTTTTTGTTTTTTTTTTACATTACTTTTAAGACTTATATGAGCACGATCCTTCGCAGTAAAGCACTATTTGAGCAATAGTGAAAATCAGACCTGAAAAAAATTTCAGGCCTGATTTTCACTATTGCTCAATAGTGCTTTACTGCGAAGGATCGTGCTCATATACGTCTCATAACCGCAGTTCACACATATGTTTCATATGTTTGTTGTTGTTTGATTACTTTTAAGGTTGTATAACAACAGTCTTAAGGTTACTTCCCACCCTCACTGGTATCCTTTTGGATAAAAATTTGCATGTGGGCTAGTTTAAAGAAAATTGTAACATGCCTTTCACCAGTACATGTAATTTCCATAAAATCCTCTAACAGAGTAAAAAAACCATCCAAAATAACTCACTTTCGGCACACATCTACTCCTTTTTTTTTTTTTTTTTTGTCAAAGCGTCTGGAAAACTATAAATAACAGAGTCAAATCTGAACAGATTCAAAGTCTAATAATCTGATAAGTAAAAGCATATCTAAAACTATACAGTACATGTACAGTATATTACTAGTACATGTAATACAATTAATTGTAATTGCTGTGTTCTGCAGGTGAACTGGACCCGGACAGGATGGGGTCGGGAATTCAGTACGGCGATCCATCACTCCGAAGATCTATACGGCCTGGAAGACAGGAAGAACGGCAGAAATGTGCATGCTAATCTCAGTCTCAACCCAATCTTACCACAATAGTAAAAAGACTTTGTTGTGCTTGGATATTTAGTTGAACAGAAAACTTTTGTGATTTACTAAAAGTGATGTATGATAGACTTGTAATTGCTGTGGGTGTGCACATCTAGGGGGCCATTGTCTTTAAAAGCTTGATAAATAATCCTGCATGGTGAATACAACTTAACTTACAACAAACATGATATTGAACAATCCTTTGCTCTTGAGTAAAGATGGTTTAGTGATTCCTTGTAAACTTTTTGTAGAACAATGTCAATACAGCCCCAGCTGCCAATAAGTTTTAGAGTCTTAGATGCAGAGTCACAGTAGATCTACATTTACTGGGACTGGTGCCACCAGGTCAATGGAAACCAGTCTGAGGAACTGAAACAAACGATTCGGACATTTTTAGATGCAACTAATCAAATGGACATCAATGCGCTGACTAGTGATGTTTGCTTGACTGTTATGTGATCTCGTTTGTCTTTTATTGTAGCCTGCAGGGTGCAAGAGTTTATATTGAAGAACATGCTGTAATCAGTTGCTACTCGGCATTGGCTGAACAACACAATAAGTTCATGCAGAGTTTAAATTGTTGCATACAAACCCTTTATTCTCTAATATCACTAATCATATTCCTCATACTGTTCTCTGGAGGTTTTAAAGAGAATTTGTTTAGCAATCATAGGCTTTTTTTGCTGACAATCATTTCGTTAAGTCGTGGTTAATTGTATGTTTGATTCAGGGGTATTAGGAATACTCTAAGAAGTAATTGGATACCAGTCACTTGTAGGGGTTTAAGTAAGATCAAAAGCCTGTAAATTAGCCTTTTTGTTTTCTGATTGTCTGAGTGATCTTAGCCTGGTTTTGGTACATGCACTGCAAAATTGACATTTAGAGAACTTTTCAAGTGTCTTTGTTACAAATGTTTGGAAGTTTTTAAAGTTTTCATCAATTATTAGCCTGAACAAGAAATCAAACAATGCTTGTTTGTCACACCTCAGACATATTCACTTGACATTCTTAAATAGGTTACTGTTTTTGATTTTTTCAACGATCGTCTCATAGTTTTGCAAGACTTGTCAAGCTGTTTCAGCCTTGATTGTTAAATTGTCAATGTCATGCTACACTGTGTACTATTTATTCAAATAGGACTTCATTTTTATAAACATTTTAGTCTGTGTAGTGACTTTCTAATTTAGAAACAATGTGGAGAGAAAAAATTAATAATTGCCATCATAAGGATGTACCTGATTTGGTGTGAACATGGGTCAAATTCTTCAGTCAAATTTGGCTTTGCTAAATATGCTACCACTAATTATTATTTTGTTGTTAATTTTCTTGCACCAAACTAAGGGGTAGTATATAAGACTTTGTTTGATTTTAGTGCCTCTTTCCTTTTTTCTTTTTGTTGGGAACTCAAGACACATTTACACCAGTTACAGTTACAGACTGTGATAGAGAAGGAAAAAAAACATTGTTATGTACATTGGTAAGGTCCTTGTAAAAGTATTTCGGTTATAGCTAACACAGTGACCACAGAATTTATAAAAATTAGTGGAGACCAGAATGAAATACATAAAATAAAGAAAACTTCCTTCATCACTTTGTCACATATTTAATATTGAGATAGAAAAAAGCTCTCTACTCCAGGACATACTAGACATATTTTTACTGTAGCAGTTATAAAATGCCTGGCGTGGGAGTAAATGAGGATTGGGCTCAGGTTTTTGCAGCTCCAAATATGTCACATTTTTCACATCCATGACACACCGATGCTTGAAATACAACCACCATAAGTCAAGACTAATCATGCAGAATCAGTCTCTGAAGTTAAACTTGCCATCTGTAGTTCTGTTGTGTGAGCAGCACAACTTTGCAACAATACTTTTCAGTGTAAATAATAAAATTAAATTTCTCATTAGTAAGGATGTAATGTGGATTTAATAAATAACATCTTACTCTTTAAAAAAAAAAAAAAAAATTTGTGTTGACTGTTTGTGCTTGTAGATCAAGGCATGTGTACTGACGTGTACATGCTGTCCTAACCTTCTACACCCCAACATCAGTGTACATTTGGTCCACACTGTTTCATACATTTGCCATGGGACTGACTCGGAAAATTTGTTCAACTTTAGCTAGTGTCAATTCCCTTTATTCTTACAACGTTATGTTTGATTTAGGGGGTGATATTGTAAGGAAAAATTAGATACCAGTCACTCTTAATAGTCAATCAAGGGTTGTAATAGGCCTTGTTTCCGATTTCTCCTCAAACTTTGGACACTATCAGAGCATGTGAAAGTGATATACATTGTACATAGTATTGTCACTAAGGGAACTTAATGATGCAGAAATGGAATAGGTATACTGGTAAATTTCACAGGATTTTCATTTCCTAATTTGGCCAAAAATTTATTTATTATAAGGAACTCAATTTTGCAAAAATTGATTTTCAGAACTGACACAACTGATTTTAATTTTCCATAACAGTTTCTACTACCACTGAACGAACCATATTGTAACAAAACAAAACAGGAAACAATTGATGTTCCTTTGCGACAAAGCAGAGCTACAGAAATCAAGAGTGCGTGACAAACAGCTGTAAGCTGAAGGACACAGTCAATTTCTTTGAACCGGATCCTCAAGAGGAATAGCTGACTAACCATTAACTACGCCAACAATTCCTGCTTTCTTCCATCTCTTGGAAACACCACTTTTCCTCACTGCTAGTGAAGTGTATGAAATTTGCAAGGTTAATTTTCACAAATCTAATATTATCTACATTAATTTTGTGATTTTTCGACAATTGCAAAAATCAATTACTGCAAAGATATGTAACAATTACGTAAATTGCCATAAAAGAGGGGAGGAGGACATTGTGTTAGTTTCTGTGGTATGGCACTGGCAAACATTATACATTTGCCATATGGCTCCTTGATTTAATCTTACTGTACATTGCCTCATGCATTTAAGCAATAGGCTTTTGCTGATTTAGTAATGCTTTCTTTTCGGTAAAACACAGTTCTTACCAAAGAAGTGAAGTAATGGAGAGGTGGTTACAGTTGCTGTACTTAAGAGCATCAAAGCTTACCTCACCCGTGAAACTTGGTAACAAAAGCTGCTTGCGGAAATGTTCCTATGAAAACTCTTCATATAGATAGGCAGGAAGGATGCGCCATGCAGCACTAGGGGATTAACAGATAATCAAACGGCATTCATGTCAGGTTATTTCACAAAATTTTCAAGTTTAATTGAGTAAAAAATGATTACTCTTTTGAAGCACAGACTTCATTTAAAAAAGCTGCTGACAGATGTTTAAATCTATGCATCTATTTTCAGCCCATGTAGTTTGCACCAGTTTGCTTGATCAAGTAGTACAGCATGGCTGTCATAATCACTGTTCTCTATTGTTAGGAACAAATACTTTTGACTGTGATGGTTGACACACACTGAAATGTCACGCATACAGCCATTTAATGTACTTCACATGTTATCTCAAAAAGCGTCTCTTGACATCTTCTTCTTTACAAAAGTTTCTTTGGTACTCTGTCATCCACCAGGTTTTAGGAAATGCAACATCTGCATCAAAATGTGCTGGCGTTTCCTTCCTCTTCACTGCTTCTTCTCGGAGTTGAGCTTTCTTTTTAATCTCTTGTTGTCTCCTTTTCTGTGCACGAAGAGCAGCAGGATACACCTGAAAAAAGATCCAAAACTTTTTCAATACAGTCGAACCTGGATTATCCGCACCGTCATATTATCCAGACTTTTCAATTATCTAAACTCTCAATTATCCAAACTACTATTTACCCATCACACATTCTATATTATCTGGTTGTGAATAATGTTTTAAGTCGTTTGTAGAGTGCAACCATTACCAAATAGGTGGTGTTTTCATAGCCAAAATGTGCCAGGAGGCAAATGATCATTTCCACATAAACAATAGTGCAACTAAATTTCCACTCCTTCTGCCCCCAAGAAAAGCAAAAATACTAATTACAGCAACAGAATGCAAGGCAAAGACAAGCACTGCAAACTCAACTTTACTTTTCAAATGTTCCATTCATGAGCTTGGCTAATTATTGTGCCACGTTAGAGCGAGTCTGAAGACCTTTTCCATGAACATGCAAAGAGTAGTGAGACACATGTATTGACAACTCCGCTCAAATATTATTAATTTTACTTCACAAAGCAACAAAAACAACATCAATGACAAAGTAATTAAAAAAAGAAAAAAAAATAGGAAAAGAAAGGATGGAATATCACTGAGAGAAACCAATTTAGTCCCAGGATTTATCATAAAAGAACTTTCCCTAACAACTTTCAATATATTTTTTAGTAAAAAGGTGAGGGGAAGATCTCAAGGAAATAGATCAACTGAGGGGTGATTTCTTGAGTACATTTTTAAAACTAACTAGAAGAAACAGCACAGAGACTTGAAAACTATATCTAAGAAGCAAAAGTGTTCAGTACATCAAGAAAAATTTTTTTGCCTTTAGCGCTTGAATAAATTGTTAACATTCACTGCACTCCAAAAGTTTGTTCATTAATTTACAAAAAGAAATAAACTCACAAGTTCTGAGGTCGCACTTTTGATATCCTAATGGAATTCATTTGCTGATAATTTTGCCTCGTAGAAGATCAAAATGTATGCTTGAAAGGTTACTGTTGATATTACCTCCCGACAACATTTCCACTGCAGATAGACTGTTTAATTAGCTAAAATCGATATTGTTTACTCACCTCTGGTTGTGAAGCCAGCACATTATGAGTTTTCCACATGTCTACAGGTCCTTCGTTAGCCATTCCGTAAGGTAGAAAAGGCGCTTTCTCTCCTCTATCCCCAGAGATTGGATTTTTATCCGGTGAATTTGAGTGCGATTGCTGTTTCTTTTTATCTCTCGACGATCTGTGATGTTTATGTCTGTGATATTTGCGACCACGAGACTCACCTTCCTTTGGTCTCGCGTCCTCAGCAGAGCTTGTATGTTTTGGTTTTTCTTCTGTCTCTCCCTCATCAAATTTTAGTCTTTCAGGCAAAGGTAAGCCACATCCAGCATCATCGTTCTCTCTGAAATCTTTCTTTTCTTCCCAAGCGTTCTTTGGCGGTCTTTTATCAGCTTTTTTCTCGTCGAAATGAAAGTCACGGCGTCCCCCATCATAACTGCCATCGTCTGCCGGAATCTCTTCCACATCTTCCTCTTCGCTGTCCCATCCCCAAGGCTGATGACGATGTTCTATTGACCTTCGATCTGACCTATACTGCAACTTGCTAATAAATTCTTCTTTGCCGTAATCATCCCACAGAGGTTTTCTGTAGGCCCTTCTATAAGCCGAACTATACACCATGTTGCGTTCAGTTTCCTCAGTCACTTTCGGCGAAGTATGCGATGCGAAGCCTGGTTGTTCTCTTCTGAACGCTGATTGGACACTTGGATTTCCGTTGTCATGGACGCCATACGCAGTCAAAGCTTTCCCGCGGTCGCGGTTCATGTAATTGGAATATTTCCTCTCGAGTCGTGTGATAAAACTTGACGCTCTATCGATTGGTGTATTTTACTAGTCTTTTAACAACTAGGGGCATTCGCTAGGTCGCCAACGATTCTTTTTTCGCCATTGCAGTTGCCGGACGTGCATGGAATTATATGCTTGAGAAATTAATTGTTTCTTTTTTTTCTCAATGCAATTTCGATTTGGCTGCGCGAAAATGATTGAAATCCAAGTTTTCAAATCTCCAGCCATAGATAAATATTCGAGGCGATGATGCACCCTACTCGGACTCCAACTACCCTCGTCCACCCCTCCATTTGTCAACCTTTCATACTCATTTTTAGTTATGAGGGACTACTCACTACTAAAGACTATTTTTAAAGCACTGTATTCTGATAACTGGCCCTCCCATTTAAATTTGCAAGTCGTTAAACCCGTTAGGCATCTCCGTTCCAGTGTTGCTCCAAGGCTTTATGTTCCATTTGTACAAGGCACCCTTCAGCATTCAGCAGCCACGATTTTTAACGAATTGCCAGCAAATATAAGGAATTGCACAGATTTTAAAGAATACTGCAGGCTCTGCAAGGCGTTCTTGAAGGCGCGCGCTTTGTCTTGCTTGTAAAAATATAGAAACAACCACCACCACCAACCAATATATTCTGCATATTTACTTTCATGTATAGTTTTTATTACAATTTAGTTAGTCATTATAAATTAGGTTTAATATTAAATTTTAGTATCGTAGGCCTTCACAGATAAAGAGCCACACCTTTTTATGTGGATATACTGTGAATAAACCGTTATTATCATTATTATTATTATCATTTATTATTATTATTATTTCACGTATTTCTCTCTTTTTTCAAATTGGTCTATTTTTGCATTTTAGCCAATGTTGATTAAAATATATATTAGCCATCTGTTTTGATTCTCCCGATCTCTTTACCAGTCCTGTTCCATGGAAAATTATTTTTCGGCTCTTGAATTAGGCAAGACTCTAAAAAATTGAAGACCAGGCGCAGTTGCTTGGGCTCTGTCAATTAAGCTCTCTACCAGAGGCGGATCCAGGATTAAGTCAAAGGGGTTTCGGAGAATTGTCTGAGGGCATGCTCCCCAGGGAGATTTTGAAAATTAGGTCTACAGGAACATGATTTCCATTATTTTGAGGGAAAATTTAGGGGGTTCGACCGAACCCCCCGAACCACCCCTGGATCCACCCCTGGATCCACCCCAGTCTCCCCCTCCCCTCCTCCCATCCCCCCTCCACCCTAATCCTACGAGAGAAAATATAGTGCAGCCATTTTTGTAAGGTTTAACTCAAAGGAAATGGAGAGGGACAGACGCCTTCATTTTGCGAAAAGCTGATCTCACCTATGTTCCTTATGGACGGTGATAAAGCAAACTTCAGTTTTCCAGGTTCTTGTGAAATCTTTAGGAAATTAAAGTGCTTATTTTGTTCAATATCCTTATTCAGAGGGCTGAGTATCATAATTATATAACCAAGCCTTTACTTTGTTTCCTTTAAGATCTTTATTTTTATTCAGTAATAACTTGACGCTAACAACAATTATGAATAATTCAAAATTGAACTCGTCAATCGCGATCTCGCCTAAATCTGTACTAAAATTAAAAAAATCCGATCATTTTCTCGCAGATCTTACTGAACCAGGATGTACCCCATGGCAGGAATGGTCTTGTCTCCATTGTCACCACCGTGTCGCGCTACATTCCCACAGGACTGGTTGTTGTCAGGATATCCTGCGGTACCAAATCCAATCCTGGAGTCATTGGTGAGGCAATCGTTCTCGTTGTTACTAGTAATACCAATTCTTGCCTTTGAATTACTATCTCTGTCGCCCTGAGCATTGAACCCTTCCCTGTTACAATTGCGTTGTAAGGAGGCGTCGGAGCCAATAAGATTCTTCCACTTGTCACGTCCCAATGAGGTGGCACGATATTTGCCATCAGCGATCAGTGAATGAAGAGAGGTTGCCTGTTGGTCGATGACTTGGAAATTGAGTTTATTTCCGACCTTCATACCAACACAGATCTTTGAAAAAGGTGTTTTCCAGTAAGTCGATAACTTTGTTTCATGTGCGTCAAACCCAGTTTCCCCACCATGGGTGTTGAATGTTATGAGGTCGGTCCACAGGGCAGAATCATAAGTGAAGTGTTTCTGCAACATTTAAAATATTGAAAGAATGAATGAATGAATGAGTGACTAAGTGAATGGAATGAAGAAAGAGATGAGTGAATAAAATGTGTGAGTGAATTGGTAAACCCTTAGAGGAATTAAAACCCCCTCTGCTCTAACATATGATCCATGACGACCTGTCATGATTTTGCTTCCTTTTTTTTGTTTGTTTGTTTTTTTGCTTTTTTATGGCCCTCGGCTTCGCCTCAGCCATTTCGACCGAAAAAACTTGGGCAATAAATGATTTATTATATGCTAGAGAAAATTTTTGCTCTGATAAAAATCCAGAATGACTTGTCTATTTGGAGAGCCGGTAAAGAAAGCCACTGTGTTTGTAGCACGATAAACCCAGGGTTGTTTGTTTATTATCATTACTATTCTTTTGACTGTCTTCTGCCACTTTTTGCGACTTCGTAGCAGACGTTGTCCAAACGCTGCAAACTCTGAAAGTCCACTCCTCGCACCTTCTTTCTTGGGCGGGATCAAAGCGGGCACGATGAGCCATCAAAGACCACCGTTTTAATATTTTGATCATTGTTGCCGTATCTCATACCTTTTGTCCGTCCATTTTCATAACCATCGTCCAACCACCTGCTCCGCAGCCTTCAAGCGGAGTCACCTGGCAGTAAACGGGAATCTCTTTGCCTCCAACATCCAGCTTGTATGTCCTGTCTCCATCGGACCTGATTGGAAAACAGCACTATTTTGTCCTCATGATTTTTATTAAAAAGAAAAGGCCCCCAAAATAACATTTTCGACTCAGAATTCCAGATACCTTTATTAGATCCAAATTGAGTTGTATTGCAATCTATATATTGAATCTTCTTCGATGGATTTAAAAACTAGTGAGTGGGCGAGCTGTGTTGCCTTTGTCCTTTTATAGGAGAGGGGGTTGGATAGATGCCACCCTGCACCCACCCCACCTTTTTTATTTTTTCTTATTTTTTTTTTCTTTTTTTCGATTACATGAAGAAGATTTTCACTGGGTAACTGTCCAATTCAACAGCTGTTTGTTTATCTTGAAGACGCATTTGGTGTAAAATTGGCGAAAATCGGCTCCTACATATAGGAGATATTAGATAACAAGGCGCTGAAAATATTGCAGGGTAATGAAAATGCCGAGGAGAGGGCAGGGGAGGGGAGGAGGGGCTCTCAACCTTCTCTCTCTTGTACCACGGTGGGGGGTATGATTTTGCATGTACATCCGAAGGTTGATACTTTGCTGCTTCTCAGGTGAAATGTCTCCAAACTTTGAATATCATGTACTGATGGACTGTCCTTTCTAGGAACTGATTGTTTCCAAAGCGATCCCCAGCTGATCTATGAAATTTCCAGTTTTTGATGGCCCATTTTCCTCTTAGCACACCCATGCCGAGTGCGTCATTAAGACGACTGGGGACCAGACTAGGAGCAGTCTTCAGTTTCTATTTCACGCGCGCCTCGCTTTTGACAGTTCATGTGGTGCCAAGATAACTGAAGAGGAGTCAGTTCCGATGTGGAGCTCAGCATCAAACATCAGCCCTCGACGTCTTAGAATTTGCAACAGTTAATTATTATACCTGGTGACAATTTGAATTCAGCTTCATAAATTACTAACCTTCCAGTGTCCACGATTTCCTTGCACGATTTGGGCGTAGACTTAAGTCCTTGACCTGGCAGACAGTATCAAAAAGCAAAAGACAAATGTGATATCACAGAGTTTCAAGTGGATTTGCCGCTCATTTCCTGATAAATCTCTCATCATAATTTCCTCTTAAAGTTTATTGGAAGGGAGGAATATGTATCTTTTAGGTCACCCAGTCCCAAAGTGGTCCCACACAGTCATTAAAACAAAACGGTTTTTGTTAAGATTTCACTCAACCCAAGTGGCTCACAAGGTGACTTAACCCCCAGTATTTTTTCTAGGTATTAGTACCTGTAACAGTCCAGGGTGGAGAGACATACTGTGGAAATTAAGTTCTGTGTTTTTTAAAACACAACACAATATACCTGGCCAGGCTTCGAGCCTGGATCTCTCTGCTCATAGTTCAGCGTGCAAACTATTTGGCCATCACGTGTTCAAAATTTACGATCAAGAAGTAAAACAATAAATAACAAAAAGACGAATAACTAGGAAAACAATGAAAACAAAAGGTTGGTGTTCTTGATGTGTCCTCTGTCTTCTACACCGAGAAGAAGCATGGTTTGACGCTGCTCTGGTTTAAAGCCTTAATGAATGTAATCATTATTGTAAGGTTGATGTATTGTAATTTCCCCGATTACTTAATTACTCGGGTTTTCATAGGAAAGCCCGAGTCTCAAAATGCAAGCCGTTCTTGGTAGCCAAAAGCGGGGTCAAGGTCCCAGGCGTTCCTTGCGTAAACCGTGGAAACTGGGGATGAGAGTGCGATAACTTGTGTTATTATGTGCTCGCTCTTCGTAAACAACATAATTTACAGAATGTTGTGTTTTGTGAAAACCGCTTTGCAAAGATTCACGTCTTATACGCTTATCCCATATGCAAACGCACACGCCTTTCGTGGTAAGCCCACGCTAAATGATGTCAAGTGTTTTCGGAATGGGCCGGTCCACGAACTTCATAGCTTGCATGAAAGTTAGCCACATGCGCAAAGTTCACACTAGTTGTCACGAGATAACAAATGAGCCATATGTGAGTTCAAACTACGAAAATACTGGCAAAACTGTGACGCCAATTTAACAACAGACTGTGATGCTAAGACGAACACTTCACTCGCTGAAAAAATCAAGAATGTTTGTGAACGCAACTTCGAAAGGTAGCACTAGTAACAACGAATTGGATAAGGATACTGACAGAAGCAACTTGAATAGTAAGGTTAACTATATAAGCTTAGCTCTTCCGTTAAATGTCTCATTTCTGTTATTGGTCAATACTTGTAAAGTACGATTTGGTGTTTCGTACATAATCACTATTATTAGTGTACAAGCGATCGTGAATGTTGATTTGCTCTTCGCGTGGATTTGTATATGCTTAGTAGAAGACGTGATGAACAATGTGTAGAAAAATTTGTCAATATGACTAATGCACATGAACATAACGATGTTACAGTGTCAATAAAAGTACAACAATTCAGATCTCGTTCTGCAAATTATGTATGTTATGATGGTGTTCGTGTTTTGTGTGAATGCCATGGCCATAAACGAAGCCCGAGTGAATGCTCCTCGAGCGTATATTTAAATATTTAAACCAGAGTGGCATCAAACCGTGTCTGATTGTCCACCTGGTCGCTGTGTGAACTTTACTAAACATTTATCATTTTACCTCCATTGCAATGGAGATCTTGTGCTTTCATCAAATCAATCAACTCATCCAGCTTTTTACCCAGCGTGCTGAAAGGATTTACAGGACTAAAGTCTCCTCCTGAACAAGACTCTGACGAACACTTTCCTTCGTCATGGCATTGATCATGATCAGCCACGAGAGGCCCAGCTATGGAACATATTACAACAGCGACTAACCAAAACTTCATCATGAAGGTACTGCTATCTGCGCATTAAATTAACAGACATATGACATTAGTGTCTTACTAATCAGACTTGTCAAAATTCAAGAAAATTCCATAACTCTTAAAATTTTGTGAAGAAGATTTCATTAGAAGAGTCAAATCACAAAATTTTTCTTTAATTCTAACGTTTGGACTGCACTAAATGATCTAGAATCAACTGGCTGTGGTAATGAAACGGTGTGATTTTTTTTTTGCTTTCGTTTAATTTGTTTCCGTACCTGTTTTTTTTTTTTCTTTTTTGTCTCAGGGACAACACGAAGATATATCATATCCACGTTCAGAAAAACTTAATTACTCAGAAAATCAGCAAGTAGTCAACAAAGAATATTCCTTAATTAAAAAAAAAAAAAAAAGTATACCTATCCAGGAAAGCATAGAATTGGAAAATGAGATAAGACTATTCTGCAAGGCATTACTACAAGGCACGTACATGCATGTACATGGAGTTTGAAAAAAGATCTTCTGTGTGCAGTTATACTAACCTGTTAGGCAGGATTACTAAATCACCTTCAAACGAACTACAGAACTAATCGAAATTGTTCATGTCTCCGTATTAACAAGTAGCAACAAGGAAAAAGTTGTCGTTGGACCAATATCGTTCTCTAGGGGCGTAACACGATTTATTTTTCGAAATCAGCCAATCAGTGATACCTTGGCGATTTATTCATAAAGTTGCGTGTGTTTAGACGAACAGCATCCTAATTAATCAACATCCCTATTGTTTGATTTTTCCGCATTCGCCTAATTGGAAAGGAAGATAGAAAAGCGTTGTAATTATAACTGCATTTAACATTTACAGCGGGGAGTTAATCGCTTTGTTTTGATCGTTTCTTTGTTTTGGGCCCGAACCACTTGCGCAATTTAATTTTAAAAACGACAAAAATAGCAGAGACGTGATGAACTTTAAAGCGAAAAACAAGTAACAATTTTAAGGTCATTTCAGCTACCTTCCATGCGGCTTCAAGCCCTAAGAAGTTAGTTTATCGCAAAGCATTATCCCACTGTTTAACTATTTGCCGTTGTGATTTACCTAGCGAAGGGTGGTGTAAGGATTTCTAATGATGCACCTCTGCGTTAATTATTTTAGGAGTGATTTTGCGGCATCTTTGTTATGCTTTCAAGTGTAGGGGATAATGGCTATTGAGCGCATGACGCTCAGCGAAAGGCTCTTAAGACTCTCGAACTGTCGTTTTCTTCTTTCTTTAATGACTCTGTTCTCCGGTACACAATTCTACTTTATATAGCAGTAGTCGGCCATGATTTTTTTTTCCAATACATATACCAACAGATTAATTTCTCTAAGAATAATGGCAAAATTTTAGCCTCAAATATCCAGAAAGAAGTCAGAAAGCGTTTTAAAAGATGAGCTTGTTATTGTTTGTGGTTCAAAGTTACGTTAAAAGCTACACTGAAGTGAAATTGTTTGTTGGTAGACAGAGACTATCGACTGGAGATTGAAACGTACTTCTCCACTGCTATTCTGATAATTTGTTGTGACGCAATCTCGTATAGTAATTACGAAGTAATTTGGCATTTGAATTACCATTTTTCTGACTAACTTAGAGCTGGCTCAGGGACGTGCTTTGTTTTTCACCCACGGTTTGCTTTTGATTATAGGTAATTTCTATGGTCGAGCAATTTCGTTCTTCTGTTTAATCCCTGTTTATGCTATCACGTAGGTATAACAGCTTTTAATTAACTCTACGGCTTCACCAGCGAGGGCCACTTAACCTAACTATAGATTAAACTTAAACACGGTAAAAAAAATTTTAAAGAGTAAAGGTTGGCATTGCCTCTGACGATGTGTGACGATGTGCCTCTGACGATGTGTGACGAATCCTTCATTTAAAGGACCTCAAAGCGGAAAAGGTTATGCAAACAAAATCTGCCATCGGCCGTTGTTTTGGTAAATCAGGGGACATCAAGATTTCGCTTGAAGAGCCGACAGTTGTTTGAAGTAAAGAGATTCTTTTCCAGGGTTTGTTACGGATAAGCTTCCTGGACAATGATCGCAAACGTTTTCGTTGACCAAATGCTATACGCTGAATCGAGAGTGTTTTACAAATTCGGTTTTACCAAACAACGGTTCAAGTTGTTGAAGGAACCACTCCTAAAAAAATGGTGACTAAATTCGGTTGCGTTAAGTGATCTCTACGGGGAATGGACCAGTAAATAAAGGTTGACCACTAAATACAGGTTCCACAGAATAGGGGTCAATTGTAAACCGATAAAAATCGCAATTTAATGCCTTAATTCACCACTTAATGTTCAAAGCCTCACTAAAAAACATTGCTTAAAAATTGATTTTGGGAGGAAAAAAATCTGGATTGAATTTTTCTTGAAAGATTATGCTTGGATTTAGTTGAGTGGTCCCGCCTCAAGTGACTGTTCAATACAGATGGAGGTCAACATAGAAAGGCTGTTAGGGCTCAGTGAAGGGTGATATAATAAAGGTGAATATTACATTAATTATGGGTCGCAATTTTTGGACTTTGACGACCGACCACTTAATATAGGAACGGACCGCTTATTACGGTGACGACTATTCAGGTTCGACTGTACCCAGAAAATAAGTAAGAAGTAAACAATAAATATTGATTAACTAAAACGATTATCATGTATCAAAGACTTGGGAACAGTTTTAAGATATAAATGCTCTGGAAGGTCAACGGTATATTATGCACGGGGTGTTAAAAAAAAATAATCTGCGTGCAGTTTACATACTAACCTGGATAAGTACGATGACCAAACAACCACTAAACAAACTGATGTCACCCAAAAAAATGAAGTAAATGACGTCGATAACCCGCTTATGTCTCCGTATTTATCACGCAGCAACAAGGAAAAAATGAGCTTTGAGCCAATATCGTTTCTTAGGGGCGTTAAGCAATTTAATTGTCGAAATCAACCAATAAGTGATAACTTGGTCAGTTTAAACCGATAGTTTGCGTGCGAATTTCAAACAGAAACGTGTAATAGCCTGCCTAATTTACCAACGTGTTGTCATTTTTTTCCGCATTCACGTAACACAGTGACGCCCGCTTGCACGTAGATGCACAAGAACAAAAAAGGGCAGGAAAGGGGAAAATGACAGCGCCAGTCGTCGCAAAAAGTTCTACACCTGTAAACAATATTTGACAGCCATGAAATTTTCCTTTCCTATTCTTTGCATCATGAGGACTATTTTTTTTTTTTTATCGATCGGCTGATCTCTCTTAACTGACACCGTGATCTAATCGATTCTCATGGCTTGACATCCTCCGTAAGATCTCTTTCTCCCTTTCTTTCGCGGGCAAAGATTTGTCGACTTCATTCGAACATCGCACATCGTCCAAGGCCATGCCACCCTTAAATGGCTGTCTTTGATCACCCACCTGACGTTTCACCTAA
The DNA here is from genome assembly GCF_964205215.1 of Stylophora pistillata. Lineage (NCBI taxonomy): Eukaryota > Metazoa > Cnidaria > Anthozoa > Scleractinia > Pocilloporidae > Stylophora > Stylophora pistillata. The sequence continues at coordinate 22,532,502 of NC_142524.1, forward strand.
CCTGGTTGATGTTGCAGTTGTTGTTGTTGTTTCTTTTCGGCTTTAAGACTATTCTAGTTGCTTTCGGTCATTCGGCCACAATGCCTGATTTGATGATATGCATGAGAAATTTTGGACTCAAGAGTTATCCGTTTCATCACAAATCTAGCTTCTCTTACTAAAGTTACTCGTATGTGATAGATGTGAAAGCTGTTTAATTCAATTAGGGTAATCTAAAAATATTAGAAACTTTACTGTGCATTCTTAATTGCCTCTACGCTCTGCCAGTAATTACGGTACGAATCGACAAGAAATGGTGCAAAAATAACCAAATAAAAAAACAAACAAACATACAAACAAACAAAAAAACAACAACATGACAATAAAGAAAAAAATAGCAACTTTTTACTGCGGCTGTTTGTACACACTACGGTACATCGACTGTACAAGTTACTGGAGTGCAAATTAAACCAACTGTCTTCAGCTCTTATTGTACTACTTTTGAGTAACGCGCTTACCTCTCAACGGTTCTTTTTTTAAGGAAACTAAGGATCGCATTTGGAGATAAAATAATAAGAGAATTATTAGTCACTCTCGTCGTAGAATATCGTGCCATATTTACTCAACTGTGCCCAATCGTTGATTAGTCATTTAGAGTGGGTTAAAAGCATAAGTTCACTGAATTCTTTCCCGCTTGCTCAATACAAGAAATTTGCGATCTTTTTTCTCTTTGAAACACCTGAGAGCAGTCCTTCAGGAATAAACCGCGAGTTACGTGTTTTGTTCTAAATTGATTCCTTGAAGATGAAAGCGTCCTTCGGAATGCGGAGTTTTAATAATTGATCTAAATTGGTCGGACTATCGCGAGGCGAAAAACACGAAAATGTTTTCTCTTAGACGTACGCTAAATGCGTATTTCCTTAACACGTTGGGAGTTGATAATTTTAAAGAGACAGGCATTGTCTACCGCTATAATACAGTTACTTTGATCGATATATTTTTTTTTATCAACTTTATCAACTTTTTAATAAAATCGGATTGATTTGACGTTTCCAGCAATCATTATCAAGTGTCAAAGATCAGTCAGTATTATTAACAGTATCAACGATATCCTTTTACACATAGCATCTCATTAGTATATTTTCCTTAATGTGTACCACAATTTTTATGGAATTAGTTTAGACAATTTGGTCCTGGATCAACTAATGATCTCCCAACTTTACTTATCATTCTTATCAATTGTCTGTTTGATATTGTATCGATATCGTAGAGAGAATTTCTGTCTCGGTCACTCACAGGAGTTAAGGGGTCATTCTTTGAATCCCGTATTCTTCGTCCAAATTAAATCATTATAATCATTAGTGACAAGCACAGTTCTTTTATAAAAAATCTCTTGTCAAAATTAAAACGAAGCTAATTTGCTTCTGCGTACAAGAAAAGGATAAGGACGATCTGTGTGATCGATACGAGTTACAAATCTGCGTCCAAATCCTTTGTGTTCTGCAACGCGTCGACGGTTCGTGAAGGTAGCATAGTTCAAAGTTCATGTAAACAACGTATTAATCGTAAGTTATAATTAGAGGCAGTTAATTGTTACCGGAGCAATTTGGCGCGCTTTGATATGTGTGTTTGGTTCCTCGTTATTATTCAGACGAGTAGTTATTAGGGCTGTCAATGAAGCGCACTTTGTTTTTTATCCCAATTTTTACTCAGTTTAGATTGTAAGTTTTCATGCATGGGGAAGTTCTTCTGTCTCTTCTGATGTTAAATGGATAAAGTATTTCACTTAGCAGTCTCATGAACTAGAGAACCGGCACCGTGATCAAAACTGTTGAAGAGCTAAATCTCTAACGGCCACATTGTGAGTGAACACTCAGTTTGCTTCTACAGGTGAATTTTTCATGTCGTCCCCAAACTTCTTCTCGTTGTCAGTCACATAAACAATTTTCACATACCTCTCGCTTCACGTGACGTCTTCAGAGATTATATAGCTCTTTTTGGGACACTCCTACAGATACGAACGGCAAACTCAAGAGATGCAGCTGCCAACCCAGTCAGGGGCACGTCGCTGTATAGTCCTTCCACTTGCATTGTCGCGTACTTCCCAACTACGGGCACTTATCGCCACTGACAGATGGAGTGGGCAAAAGCGATCAAATGTCCATTAAAACAGGCGACTTAGCTAAGCAAAATGTTTCGAATATAAAGTTGGCCAGGACCATTTTTATCTGAGGAGGAGAGGGGGGGGGGGGGGGGGGGAGAAGGTGTTGGTGAAAAGAAAGAACATTTTTTACCCCTCACGAAGGCAACATTAGCTCGGCCGAGTCACTCAGGTGAAAGAACAACACTTTTAGATGTGCTTCGCATTCAATTGATAACCTGCTCGTCTGCAGCTTAGAAAAACAGTTCCAAAATGTCGTTTGTAAACGATGGAAGCTCATCAAATCGGGCAGAGTAAATTGAATCCTTGTATAACCTTGAAATCGTTTTTACTTTTGTCTAATAATTACAAATGCTATGGTTTACCATTCTATGTTCTCCAACGAGCACAAAATATTGGAATAATGATCTAGCCTGAATGATGTAAAAAGTTTCAAATAAGTGCGCACGCTTCCTGTCGTGCAACTCGTGTTACTGCACCAAAATGTAGCCCAGGGCTTTAATGGTCTTGTCTCCATTATCTCCTCCGTGGCGTACCACGTCCCCACAAGACACGCTGTCTTCAGGATAACCTCCAGTACCAAGTCCGATCCTGGAATCACAGCTACCACAGTCGTTTTGCTCGTTAGCAGCGATACCAATTCTTGCCCTTGAGTGGCGACCACTGCTTCCCTTAGCGTTGAACCCCTCTATGTTGCAGTTGCGCTGCAAGGAAGCGTCAGAGCCAATCAAAGTCTTCCATGCATCACGACCCAGTGAGGTAGCACGATGTTGCCCATCAGCGATCAGTGAGTGCAGAGAGTCCGCCTTTTGATCGATTTTTAAGAACTTGATTTGACTGCCAACCTTCATACCGACACAAATTTTAGAGAAGGGAGTGTCCCAGTAGGTCGGTAACTTTGTCTCTTGTGAGTCAAACCCAGTCTCTCCTCCCTGAGGGTTGAGCGTGTTCTTGTCACTCCACAGGGCTTTGTCATAGGTAAAGGTATGCTATAAAATTAAAAAACAAAGTCAATTGGTTATGTTTAAAGAACGATGAATAAACCTCAGTTAATCGAAATTTCTACCAATAAATGATAGGGAAAACAAAAGGAACTTTGACTCTCATAACTTCTCAAAAAGGTCTCGTGCAACACGAACAACATGGTTGTATTTCCGAAACGCGTCTAAATTTTATATTGAATAAAGGCTGATAGTTTCTAAAGAAACTGTTTGGGGCTGCGTCGGTGGGGGTAACGAAATAATTTGAATATATCAACAAAGTTGAAATGGTATATTGGCCACCGTTACGATTATAAAAGCTGACGTTTCGAGCGTTAGCCCTTCGTTAGCCCTTTGAATATATCAACAAAGTTGATATATTCAAATTATTTAAATTTTATATTGTACATGTTTAAATATTCCAATTTCTTTACAGTCAAGAATGCTTTCGGAATACTCGCACTACATAGTAGAAGGCAAAAGTTCTGGGGCTATTAGAACAAAAAGTTGTTGTTTTTTTTCTCCCTGAGGCCATTGCTACCAAAGACCGTATCTTATACCTTATTTCCGTCCATCTTCATGACCATGGTCCATCCACCTCCCCCACAGCTTCCGAGATCAGTCATGTGACAGTACACTTGAGTCTTTTGGCCTTCAATTTCCAGTTCGTAGGCCTTGTTTCCATCGGCCCTAGATAGTTTAAAAATAAGGATGGAAATAAATGTAATAACAGTTAAGATTTTGATTGTGTGGGAAAAGAAAAGACCAAAAAATGAAAATAACCATATTAAACTACTCAAAGAGTTAAAGGCTGCTGAAATTTTGTGTCAGAATTTTGAAGTTGCCAATATAACGATATATTATAAAATGTAATAAATTGGCCAGATCCAATCATGCGAACAAAGATTTAGAACTATGTTTGCTGTCCCTGGGCTTCTGAGCGCTTATAAACTTCCTTTTCTCCCTTTTTCTTCCCTTTTTTATGTTTTTAAAAACGTTCCTGACCTTTATCGAAGGTCTTGTTTCCAGGAGCTATCTTCTTTCCCACCCCCCTGATATAACAGCAAAGTTCAGAGTCTTTGCGCAGTATTTTAGTGATTTCACTTGGTGAACTCTAAACAACAAAAAACAAGACCATTTAACAATTATTCCACGAGCGCGCGTTGGATATGAGATGATAGATAGCCAACGAGGCGTGTAGCGCCGAGTTGGCTATAATTATCTCATATCCAACAAGCGCTCGTGGAAGAATTGTTTTATTAAAAACGTTAAATTCAATATCAAATTTTACTAAATTTTTTAATTCTAAGCTGACGCGAGCGCTTACCATATTTGTAGATTATGGTATATTGGCTCATATACCATAATGGCTAAGCAAATAAGAATTCTTGAATTGCATTATCCAATGATCCGGTTTTTAATAATATAGATTATCCTCGTAACTTTTGAAACTTAAAACATCTTGTGGACAGCCCTATTGGTTAAACTTTGTATTCCCAACCAAAAAATGGAGAGGTAAAGTTTCAATAATTTCCCCAAAATAAAATATTCTAAGCAAGAGCTTTGCAGTTTATTGTCAAACATATGTTTTCTAACTGAGTGACTACAGCTGATATTATCAAATGTTACTGTAACATCTTTGCTTATATTGAAAACAGAATATTCTAAGCAAGAGCTTTGCAGTTTATTCCCAAACATATGTTTTCGAACTGACTGCAGCTGTTATTATCAAATGTTATTGTAACGTCGTTGCTTATGTTCAGTTTCCACCAGTGACTTACCGTTTAGCTTCAAGAATTTCCTTGCACGACTCAAATGGTCCAGGGGCTGGTTTAGGTGTTGGTTTAAATCCCACACCTAAAATTTGCCATTAAAAGAGCTGGATTAACCTTTTAAACCCTAGTTCTGTTCTCTATACATTTATACTGTTCTCTTTACATTTCCTAAGGTTCCGTTAAAGAGAATTTGTTAAACAACCAAGAGCTTCTGTAGTGAGAGGTGAGCATTTCCTTTATTTTGGTCACCTTAATGTATGATTCAGGATGATGTTGAGGCTCTTCACTCTTTAGGGTCAAAAGATGAATAAAATTTTGCTCATGTCAACGAGGCTGATTGCATTTTTTCGTATTTCTCATGTTCAAGTTCACTCACTACTAATTTACTTATTAACTAAGGTTTTCTGCCAAAATTTAAGTTTCCAAAATTTTGTAAAGCTGACAATGTTGTGTCTCCAAAAAGTGTTTTTCTTAATCGTAAAGAGTTATTGTCCAGTCAAAGGTATTCCTTACTCATAGAGCCATGTTCAACTCTAAGCGACATATTAATAAATCTTCTAGTTCAGGCTCCAAGTTTTGATCTTTACCATGATCGTGTTGTGTTCGAGAGAAGATATTGTGTAGGATTAGAGAAACTTTTGAAAACAGTACGCTTTCGAAAACGATAAAAATGGACAATGATAACTGCCTTCGCCCCTCGCTTTGAAAGTACCACCCACTCTTAGCCTTATCACTTTGTATCTCTATTTTTTTTTGTTTTATAAATTCCATTGTGGTGTCATTTTTCAAAACTAGAAATATTTTTTTTCCCCGATAGATAATGGGCTAAAAAATAAGGGTACTCCTATGCAGGAATCAGTACAGGAGCAATCGAAATTATCATTTTACCTCCATTACAGTAAAGATCGTTGACTCTCAAATACTCAAGGATCTCATCTAATTTTTCATCCAGCCTGGTGAAAGGATTTGAGACATCACTTTTCGAAGAGCAACTGTTACTACATTCACTGTCGTCACGATCACTATAGTAACCAGCTGCCAGAAGTGCAGCCACGGAAGAGAGCACAGCCGTTACAAACCACAGTTTCATCATGGGGTAGTTGAATCTGAAACCAAAAGAAAAGAATTGGCACAATGTTCAATTGAGTGTTGAAAGTAATTCAGGATTAAATTTGCTTTGCTTAACTTTGTTCTGTGATAGGTTGAGAAAACTTGCACTATCGTCGCGACCAATCAGATGCAAAACTAATACCAATCACGGCATAGCCACCCGCGTTTAGGCCTGTCTCGATTGTGTTCGTAAAATTCTAGGAAGTTGCCCCTTGAATCGCCAAAAATTTTCTAAAACAATTGCCAAATACCAGAAAGTCGCTAACCAAATTTTAAAAGTTGCTGCCTAAATTTCAAAAGTTGCAACCCAAATTAAAAAAATTACTACCTACATTTCTTGATATTTTCAAACGACGTTATTTGAAGGTTTTATTTTTTGTTGTTCACTATGCATTACTAACACTCGTCAAGAAAAGATTGCTTGAAGCTGAGCTATGAAGGGTTGCCCGTAAATATGGGCGAAATTAAAGGATATTCATAAGTCCGACTGAATTAATAAACACATGCTTCAATTGGCATCATACCAAACGAAACGTTGTCAAGTGACAGGCAATGTGATGAAAAGGTTGATAGACACTCGAGAAATTTTCATAGACTGAAGTTTAAAAAATTAAAAAATCGACTTCTCTTAAACAAAGTCAAATATTTTTGAAATGAAATGAAAATTCTAATAAAAAGGCTGTGTTCATTGAGTTTTAACAATTTTTTTCTCTCTTCTTTTTTACATTCTATGGCATTCTTACAAGATCAGCACTGCCAGGTTTTAAAGGGACAGTGTCACCGTTGGGCATGCACCCTGAGATGCAGCAATGCTGAGAATGTTTCGAACAAAGCGCCATCTTAGATTTTGAAATTCATGCAAATATACGGCTTTGCACGTATTAACTCTGCATAAATTATTCTGTCTAGTGATCAATGAATACGCTCTCTCGATCGAAATATTTCGAATACACAAACTTCTGCGACGTTAACAGAGTCTACAGCAACGGTAAGAATTCACTGCCCGAGAGTGAACAATTGTTTCGGAATTAGTTGATTTTGCTGCACTTTTTGACTACGTTGCTTCGCTTTTACTCAGAGGAATTTTGAAAATGATAGAACAAAGTTTTGATTTGGCTACCTGATGTTGAAATGAATAGGACCTTATCTTTCTAACCCTGTGCCGTTTTTGTTCAAAGTCTACCTTCCCTATTCCTCCTAATCATTGTTTACGAATCTTTAAAACACGAATTGGTGGGTAAATGCCCCGTCAAAAGTTATATTGGCGAGAATACCGTTTACGCAACACAATTTTTATTATCTTTCAAAGACTGCGCTCTATTCTTAAACATATATCGGTTCTGTCCTGGTGTACCGGTTCACAAGGGAATTACCATTGTTCTCTCTTTGTTTAGGAGCTATCGGTTAGCTATTGTGTATTGTTTGGTCTTTTGTATTGGCTCTTGTGAACCGGTACACGAGGACAGAACCCATATTTCCCATGGATAATTACATAACAATTACTGCGCTTCATTCAATCTCACTGATCTAGCTTCTGCTCATCTCTTTATTCAGTGGAGTCTTGACTTCTGCGTGACCATCAAATCTTAGCTTTCAGTGTTACTTTCTAAAGTCTTTGACTCACAAGATGCAAAGATAATTGTGTGAAGCTGTACGGCGGTATAGCTGAATTCTGGCCAAAATACACTTAAAATGTCAATTCTAGCATGCAGCAAGTAACAGCAACAATCTAAACAAGAAAACAGTTTATTGAAATGAAATCCCAAATTTCATCCAAGGAGTTGAGCTGCAACTGAATGTCTTTAGCTTGGAGCTTACCACAAATCATTCCACTCCCACCCCCCCCCCCCCCCCCACCCCCAAAAAAGGGAAAAACAGAAAAAAAAGTATCAAGTAGTTGTTACTTTTGGTAGAGATTTTATTCTAATCATTTGATTCGTCCCCACTTATACTAAATACATGAATCTCGAAAATCATTCGGAAAACCAGGTACTTAACTCAGTGCTAAATACTGAGATTTTTCGAAATACATAGCAACTTTAGCGCACATGATCAAAGATGGCGGTCGTTTGTTGTTTACGGTTGCTACGTACGGTCTAGTGCTTTCTTTCCTCTTTTAAATTTTTCTCTTCTTCACGCACGATACAGTTCCCACGTTTTATCAAGAAAGATCTGACCTAGATTTGAATCGTATGACATATTCCCAAAGAAGAAGTCGATTTAAACTTCCTTCGTCTTTCGAGAACCGAGTGACGAGTGATTATCACGAAATTAAAGTCATTGTGAATTATATCGCCTCCTTTGTCTTAATGATCAGCCTGCAAAGACTATGCATTGTCCATTAAAGATTTTAAGTGTTGATATCTTCGTTGAAGTCAGCTGTTGCGGATTTCGGAAAGGTATGCTCGCCTTAGTCCGCTTCCAGGACAATGGCGGCCTCAGCCAAGAATATAGTACTGAAACGAAACCGTCTAAACGTAGCTTGATATGGCAAATTGTTAACAAAAAGTGGACGAAGATTGTGCTCGAAGAAAATAATTTGCTTTAGAAAAGAATCATTCGCGAATGGCAAAGATAAAGAACGACATAAACCAACAATTCGTTTCGTCAACAAAGTTTGAAAAAAGTTCTTTTAATTAACTTTTTCAAAATGTTAGATGCGTCGCGGCTCATGCGCACCACGACACTGTTACCTTAATATCTAGTGTTTCTACTATGCTGGCAAAGTGTTAGCGCCGAAAGTCAGGTATGCACTTTATATTTAGACATCATTGACAGAAAGTGGGCAAGTATCTGATCCTCAACATAATTCATTTAATATTGTGGGCAAACAACACAATCGAAATTCACCTGATTTCAACATAGCTTACATTATATTAGTAACGATAAAATGATTTAGAAAGACCAAAAAATTGTCTTGCGAATCTAATAGCTTGTAACTAAGAAATGTATGAAGCCTTAAAGTACAATATTGAACTTACCTACTGTCAGCTGGTATTATTACTGATAACAGCATAAAACTGAGCTTAGCAGGAGTGTTCACCTGCTTATATACCTAAGGGTTTTGATTTCCATCAACAAGGAACATTTTTTGCCGATGATCTTACGCAAATATTTTCAATTAGCGAGACTCCGGGAGACTCTTTTGTTCATCAAAAAAGATCCGGGATTCTTTCAGCAACTTTCGTGGGTGTTTTAGACAAACAGGAAAATTTTCTGGTACACTGACCTGACGCAAACAGTTGCCTCGGGGATTTTGCTGCTTCGGTTTCTGCATTCACTTGGAAAGACAGTAGCAAGAGGAAAAAAAGGTTTAAATAACGCTAGAATACAACTATTCGACCCCAAGAAAGCAGCAAGATTCCTCTCTAACCCAGACTTTATCCAAATCATTAACAGGTCAAGAAGAAAAGAAAAAACATTTTTTCTATGCCTGTTCATACATTACGCAAGCTGCATTGTTTTACCATTATTAGTTTAATAGATGATGATTTTCGCTTTGTGATATGCACGGGTTGCTATCACGTCAATAAAAGAAATAGTTGCCTTCTTTAAACTGTGATGTTTAGGAAGAACTCTTTGAAGTCTTTGTCAGGTAAATTTTGCTTCTCTCAAGAAATTGTTGCGAGGGTTTCGCTCATCTAGTCAGCGATAGTTGTGAATTCGTGATACTCCAAAAGTCGAGACGATTAAGACACTTCTAACGCATAAAAAAGGTTGTATACCTTACCCTAAAAAAAGATTTTTAAAAGAAAAATAAGCGAGTAATCTGTATCTAGACCCTCCCTTAAGTTATTTTTCGCATAGTGTATCGAACTTTTTGTTTGTTTTTTTTTTTTTCAGCCGAGAATCTGCTCATTTGGATACAGAACCGAGACATCAGACATCTGTACGTCTATGATTCTATGCTTCATTTCATTTCTACGAAGAAAAAAGTTGCACCTTCGTCTTGCACCTCTCTTTATACTCAGCATCAAACCATGAGCTAGCGCTTATTAGTATATACTAAAACAGTGGATAGCGTTGAAGGCGTGCTCTGATTGGCTCGTCAAACTCCAAATATCCTTTGCTATTTACCTTCGAGCAACTCGGGAAAATTGGCGTCCCGGTTTGCATCCGTGACAAGCGAAGAAATCACTCAAATCAATTTTTGGTGGTGTATATTATCCCACTGTTTTAGTATATACTAAAACAACTATTCACCTCGATGTCGGTGGTTAGCGGTGGATATTTACCTTGCCCCTTCGCGGCTCGGTAAATATCCACCACTAACCCTTCGGTGAATAGTTGTTAACTACCCAAAATGACATTTCCACCTCTGATGAATTCTAAATTTCGTCGTTAATCCTAAGAAGTACATATCACCGGATTCTAGTCTTAGAGCGTATCTATGAATAAAGTGTATGCGTAAACATAAAAAAATCCGGTACAATGATAATCTTATCTAAGTATATGGAATATGTTTGCTGCCACTATCGAAGCACCAAACGCAATTAAATAGGATGACTGAGAAATAAGACGATGGGCTTTTCCAGGACAATTTGACAAGTTGACAAAACCCTTTTTTCTAATTCTGTGAGTAGAGTGAAAATTCTGATATTTTTTCTCCCATTGCTTGCTTGTTATTGCATTTTTACAAGGATAACACGTCTTAAGTTGAAGCGGAAAAAGTTAAAATAGGCTGCAGTTAAAATAACCTATGACGAGGTATCTTCCTTTAAGGTTGCAAAGAACTACAGTGGTCATTAATCAGTGACATTTTCAGTACGAAAAAATAAAATAAAAGAAAAGAAATTTCTTTAATGTCAATTACTCCAAAAAAATGCTCTCTAGCCTAACTACTGACCTTGAGATACGCAAATGAAGGTAAAGGTCAATATCATGCACGAACGGTTACCAAATCGGATTATCAGAAATCGGAAAGTGCACGCAAACATGTACGTAAGATTACCTGGCACTACGCTGGAAAGTACATTAGATGCACATTCGGATTTACGAAAAGAATTGTTCTGCATCGCTGTAGTTATACAAACCAGTTTGCAGGGACGATTATCGCAACTTTAAACATGCTGATATCACAAAAACTGGGATGAATGGTTGCATTTCTTTGCTCACGTACCTTAATTAGCATTTCATCAATTTCATCAACACGGAACAATTTTATTGTGAGTCGTATAACCGCATGTTAATTGGGCATTATGCTTTCAAGTATCCGGACATCATTGTTAACCACTTTGTTTTGTTTCCATCAAAAGAGAACAGTTTGTTTAGAGTTCTGATGAGAGGGCTGCGACAATAATTTAGTAAGAAATGTACTATTTCTGTGCAGCATGGGAATTTGTGGGTTTTAAACTTTGCAAGCCTGAAAAGTTGTTGTAATCCGCATTAACAAGCATCCGCACTAAATAAGCCCACATAACGAACATTGCAGTTTGAAAAATTAACTACCTTTTTTTGAATAAACCTTTTGTTTGTTTTGTTTTTTTGTAGGGGTCTAGAGGGAACCTTTTGTTTAATTTCCTTCCTCTGGTGGGCCTTGAAAGGGAAACTGAAGCTCTAAGTTTAATCGAACTGAGTCATAGCAATGACTGGAGGAGTCAGAGTGAGCCCTAGTTCAGCCATTAAATAAATCAGAATATCAAGGGCTCGTCCCTCTCTTATATTCTAGCGCTCGAACAGAAGATCGCGACAGTTAGGTGACAGCAGCAGTTTCATTGCGGAAAATCTTTATTTAAAAAGACTGACGCGCCGATTAACTCAGCTGAATGGTTAATTTTTTCCGCATTCGCAGCCGTTGCCTTTAGGGAGTTGGGAGAGAGTTTGAGAAAGCTTAATCAGTATCTCTTTATTAAACGCAACATTTTCAACGACATCTCCCAACTTTTGAGGTGCAGTTCCTAACGTGGACTCCCACGCATACTCTCGTACCTCGTTCTCTATTTCCTTACCGAGCTCAAAGTCTACTTTCTTTCTTATTCTGTTTACACACGTCACTCTCTTTACATTAATTTCTGATCCTAGCAGTATATGCAGAGCGCGTGTCATATGTGAACCTTGCCGTGGCCAAACCCACTGACTCAGTGGTAGAGTTTTGAAGCACAGGTCTGATGTTCGATTTCTCACGCGGATTTAGAATTTTTCCTTTGTCTTACCCGCGTGAAGAGTCGAAATAACATCTCTCCAAAGTTAACATTAGTGTTCTCAAAAGAAATTGTTTCATAGTGTTACAAGCCAGCTGAGATGTCTTACAGCGTTATGTTAATTCCGCCTCTTGTTTTCTCTTCACTTTTTTCCTCCTGCCGCTAGACATAGATAATGAGAACAAAACAAATTTAATAGCGAAAAGAATGTCGTAGTCACATTCACAATAACTACTTGTGAAAATCAAGCCTAAAAGAGTAATTAACGTTTTCGTGGGATTAATTTCGTGGCATTGTTTTTACCTTTGTCTAATCATCCTTGCCTTTCACCGCCTGTCAGCTTCTAGAACCTGACATAGGCTGAAGACCAACTTCAAGCGAAACTATAGCTATTCACTGCGCAAGTTCTTACGATACCTCTGAAAGACGAATACCTTAGAGGAAATATACGAAAATAAGATTTTCCAACTGCAAAATAAATGTTTTGGTGGGAGTCAATCACAGCATAAATTTAGAAATAAACAACGTATTCAAGCATATGATTTTACCACTGCAGACAAGTAGTATGCCACTAAGCTGATGATTTATGCTCTTTCAGAGATTTTAGACATTTTTGTTGCTTCGTCAGTGGGGGAGTAGAGCAAGATGGTTTTTAAAAAATATTAAATCCTCATATTTTGATTGTGTCAACTGAGGTGATAAGGTTAATTGGCCACTATAAAGAGTTTCCAGCTGAAGTTTCGAAACTAAATCTCAGAAGTATTTTTAAAGTTGTTTTGGTTCATTTACATTTCAAATATACCGCTTTTTGTATCGGTTCGCCGGCGTAATAACCCCTCGCGGGAGGTTGGGAAGACACTAGAAAAGTTTGTAAACCGCCAGCCGGAGTCAAGTGATTTCCAAACTTTTGGAATAAAAATCACGAGCCGGATGGCGAGTTATTTACAAGCTGTTTGGGTGTTGTACCAACATCCTAAGTGGGCTAATACGCCGGTAAACCGATAGAAAGTGCAGTATATTGCTTTTATAGGACAAAGGTAATATTCTGTGGGTTTAGCAATGCAATAGGCGATAATTTATATTACATTTGCAAGGCCTTATGCACAACAGAGCACGAAGAAGACTGAAACTATAGCTATTCACTGAAACTCTAGTTTGTACTGTACTCTAGTTTGAGCACTCTGGCATGACTTAGACGATACCACAAAGGTTGGATCGTTTGGGGTGACCATATCGGTTCTCCTCCATCCTAGCATTAGCACTGCACTGATGAGGCCCAGAAGGCCGAAACAGTACTGTCTGCAGTTAGATATAGCTCTTTGGCATACAAAGCTTTGCTTTCATGTCCAAATTGAGCACTCTAACTAGGATGAGTCATTGCTCTGCAATTGCGCATGCTCGCTAGTGTACTCTAGTTTGAGCACTCTGGCATGACTTAGACGATACCACAAAGGTTGGATCGTTTGGGGTGACCATATCGGTTCTCCTCCATCCTAGCATTAGCACTGCACTGATGAGGCCCAGAAGGCCGAAACAGTACTGTCTGCAGTTATATATATATATATATATATATACACTGCAGACTGTGCACACTGTTTCGACCTATGTGGGTCTCATCAGTGCAGTGCAGACACTGGGCCAAGCTCTGGAATAAACCATTGCCTGGGTGCTACACTTGTGGGACCAAGTGCAGGCATGTTGCCATGCGAGAGTGCTCAAATCACAACTAAGGTGATGAGCTTCGCCCGAAGGCTAAGTGCATGGCATATATATATATTACATTTAATATACACTGACAACTGACAAAAAACATCTGTCGTTCCCTTGTAACCTCTTGATCGGACAAATATTGCGGAAGACACTAAATTCCGCTTTCCGTTAGTCAAATTCACGTCAGCGTTATGGCATTAACGTTTTGACGTAAATCGTGGTTCTTCCTCTAAGGATCTTCAAGGACATCCCTCAGGTTTGAAAGTGATTTGTTTTCTAAAAAAAAAACACCAGTCATTTTTTCCACGGAGAAAAAGACAGTTGCAAACCCACGAAGCCAACTTAACTACTCAAGCGGTCGCCGTCAAAACTCCTATTTCATAATAGCCATGCGGTTTTTGTTACTCCCTTTTCATTCGATGGCCGATTTGGTTTCGCAAGTGCGCCACTTACCTTGCTCGACCAAATGATTTATTCAGCTGTTTTCAAAGCGTGGTATTTACCGTAAAATGCTGATGAAAACAAAAATGCTTGTACAAACATAGTTGAAGAGCTTTTCTTTCATTTTTAGTTTGCTTGTTGTTGTTTTAGTCGTCTTGCTTTTTTATGACGCTAAAATACATTTTTGACCAATTGAATTAGTTTACTAAATATCCAGGGGATCGGAACGGTCACCGAGAGGACTTAGACCATGCAAATGCGGCACAAATATGGCAGAAAATCAAGAGATGGATGGACGAAAGAATCAACGAACATGAAAGGAACGTTTGCCTCACCCCTAAAACTCACCAAGGGGTTTCAAAACATGGTGATGAAATAGGACGCTTGCCGGAAAGGAACCCAGTTTCGTGTAGTGACAAAGACATTCACTGTTAGGACAGTACAATTAAATAGTGAATCAATGTAGAAAGTATAGCAAATACAGCGGAATCGATCGCGAGCTTCCGAAGCAAGCATCCCCGGCAAAACTATTGAAGACATTAATTTTTAATTGCACAAACCAACGAAGCACGATGGTAAGAAGTTATAATTCTGCCTCATTCTGTTTGCTGTGAACGTCATTCTTCACCTCGCCATTGTCCACCACCCTCAAAACACTCTGCGTAGGTCAAGACGGATGCTGAGAGCACAAGAGAGTGCCACCGGGTCGGGTACTTTATGCCACCACAACAGTCATTACGTGATCGTCTTCATTGCGAGTGCTTGACCACCTTTCGCACAGTTTTTGTAATCAAAAACAATCGTTTTCCGTTTCCTTTCGGTGTGGTCGTAAATTGAAGACTGATCTGAGAAAAGTGTCCCCGAATTTGAATTTGTAAACCAGGCATCAAAAGCAAGCAATATTCTCACGAAATTAATTGATCAGAATCATTAGTTCAAGGTGCTCAGCAAAAACGCTACTCAGTGTATATTGTAGAAAGGAAGGATATTTAAAGCTGAGCCGCAATTTTTTTAAAATTTCTTTTGTGATTCATCAATGTCCTAAGAAGAACTTAGTAACGAATTTGATCGAGTAATCTGTTTGTCCGAGTGACAGTAATGCTTAGAAGGACAACCTGCAATTTTGAAGATATGAGCCTCGCAGGCGAGCAGCTAGCAAAGAAACTACAGAAAAGATCTTTGAAAAAAAGAGGTATATCTAAAGCCGAAGGAAATCTAAGCTTTCTAGGGACGATCCCTCGGTAGCCTAAATACATTTTTTTTCTTAGCTTGCAGCCCCTGCCACCTGTAAGGATTATATCTTTAACTGTATTTTATTAGCAGGTTAAAGTGCAGTTTATTTCATCTAAACCTGTATTTTTCTTAGGGAAATAAAAGCATGCTTACATAGGAAACCAAAAACATAAAAAAAGACGATAGAATTATACGATTGTGACTAGCAATCATGAGACGTTTCGCAAACGGATCATCCGGAGCATGTATAGAAAACTGGACCTTTTATGTATGTCCAAGGTTCCGACTCCGTTTTATTTTATATAAACCACTTCGCACTGACCTTATAAACGTGATTGTCCTGATCGTAATGGACATTAAAATTTGTTTGTAGCTTTAGAAAGCTCTTAATTGTTAACAGCCAAGAAAAATGCAGAGCTGATTGCACTTAAAGTTTTTACCTTTTTGTTTCTTGCTGATACAATAGAAGAGCCGCCAATTAAACAGGCAGACATCTATATTTATACAGGATAGCCCCTTCAGTGTAGTAAACACTGGTATCAACGAGGATCCTGTTAACCACCCATCCCACCCCAGGGGAGGACATCCATCACACAGTAACCTCGTGCGTGGGAAATTAACGTCTCCTGCCCCTGCCCCTGCGTGGGAAATTTAACTTTAAACTTTAAACTTTAATGATAAATACTCCCAAAAAAAAAGGTTTTTCCGTACCTATTTACAAATATGAATGCTAACTATATCTGACAAGCTATTGTTAAATTCTAAATTCTAACTGTCACTCAATCATTCGTTCATGGCAAGTTTCAGGACTTTCTTAAAGGCCTTTACAGATGTAACGTTTCTCAGGTCTTCGTCTAACATGTTCCACAGAGATACTGCTCTATAGGCAAAGGACCTTTGGCCGGTAGCTGATCTGAATAATGGAATGTCAATCTTCTCATTATTACGAGTTATTCGATTATGTACAGAAGATCGTTTTTTAAACTTAGCACAGAGATATTCAGGAGCTAAGTTGTTGACGCACTTATAAGCTGTAAGAGCGTCTCTGAATTTGAGTATTTTGTCAACTGGAAGCCAGTTGAGTTCATCCAGTAATGGCGTTACATGGTCAAATTTCCGAGCGCCGCAGATGATTTTGCAGGCGAAATTCTGGATGAGTTGCAGCTTTTGTATATTCTTAGATGATGTATTAGACCACACGGACGAACAGTAGAACATTTTGCTCAAGACAAGAGATGTAATAATTAAAACTAAAGTCCCTCTATCGTAACAGTATTTCACGCGGTTGGTCTGAACTAGTTTAGTCAAGCAGGAAGAGACTAGGTGGGAGATATGAGTGTCATAGGTCAGATGTGAATCTATGTATACTCCTAGATCTCTTGCCGATTTGACGGCCGTGAGATTCCTTCCAATTAACAGAATGTTTACTTATCATTTGCTTAGTGCCGATCAACATGAACTTAACGTCTCCTGCTCCTTACCCTGCAGGAGATGGGACCTCCATTTATCCGAGAAGACTAGAATATCTAACCTTTTCTTGATGTTTTAGAAAGGTAGCATATTCTTCTCAATTATTTTAAGACCCCGAGTGTTGGTCCGGCCGGGGCTCGAACCCTCGACCTCCCGCACAACAGTTCAGCGCACTATCCATTGAGCTAACCGGGAGGCGCTAAAGCGAAGTGTCAGAAGGTTGAAATTCACTGATTAGATGAAAAAAAATGGTGTTCGTGGCAACCTTTAATAAGAACACGATTCAAATAGTACGAGCTGGATATTTGATCTTCTACAGCTCATATATTATCATAATGGTAGTTTTGGTGACTAAGGGAGCAGCACACTTTGAATCGTACAGTGTACGTTTAAATTCTTTCAAATTCATTATTCTGTCTTCTTGGCTAGGAAATCACCTTCACTCGTTGGAATTTCCTGTGCAGGATAAAATTTGGCCAAGCGATTTTAATTTTCAGCCGCTTTTTACCTCATGGTATGACGTAAGTCATGCTATGAGGTTTAGGGTTAAGGGGCGAAATTCAATTAAAAATCACTCACTCTGTTAGACATTAATTCATGCATTAGATTTGGATCAAACACTTTTTCTCCCCCTCCCCGACAAGTTTCCCTGTTCAAAGTCACAGTGTACGTATATTTGGGGGGTAGTACAAAGGCAAGAATATTCCGAAATACTTGGACAGATTCAAAATGGCGCCCTGTCCCTTGAAGGGTGATGGTTTTTTTTTATTCCAAACTTGATCAAAACATACCTTTATGGAGCCAAAAATGGAAAGGAAATATGCTACAGAATACTCGACTGCAGAGAAATGGGCGCCTGAGTCCTAAAAGTGACGATAACATGAACGATTCGTGCGTGAAGACCCAAACACCGCGAATAAGAAGTGAGCTTAAGCTTACTGCAAATTGGTAAGCATGAAACTTCGTTGATTTTATCTTGAAGCTGCTGGTATCTTAACTAATTCTTCACACATTCGCGATTTAAGATAATTTTTCTCCATCAAAATGCTTACAAACACAACAATTGTGCCAACACCTGTTGCCCACGATCAAAAAATCTTTCCAAAGTTAAGAAAGCCAGATCGCAGGTTACATCAAGGGCGCCAAAAATTCATACTATGAAGTTGCTCTAAGGAGCCTTTGATTTGTTAAAGAATCTATCTAGATTAAGGTCTTCAAAAAGATGCATTTCACCAGTTTACTAAATTAAATGAATACTACTTGATTAAGCCTTTGATCGAAAGACTCTTCAGGTGATCAATTATATTCATCTTGATAGTCACTTGTTAATTATCTTAAGAGAAAAATTGCGCCTACCAGTATTAATACTAGCTACCGATAGAGATTTCTTTTCAAGACTATTGTACACAAGGCAAGTGATGTCTGCTTGTTTGTTTAAACCATTCAAGCATTGTCAATTCCTGGTTTCGGCCTTAAACATAGGTTCCAACTGAAAACAAATTAAAGTTTGTTTCTGTTGAATATTTTGTTTGCGAGCACAAATTCCATGCTGATCATCCATAATACCATTTATTTCATCCAAGAGAAATTCTGACCGATCATTTATAATTAATAAATCTGAGAGGCCTCAAGGCCTTTTTTCAATCACACACCAAAGAGACTATTATCACAATTATCACGTTATAGAAACGCCTCGTTTAAAGATAAAGATCTTTGTGTCCGTTATAAAAGTTTAATGGCTGGAAATGACAACTCAACTTGTATTGGCTGAAAGGATGAAGAGACCTATATTTGATAAGAATGTGTTGTGCGCCATATTCTCACTCGATTAGACTTTGGTAGGATTATTACAGTTCTCCAGCTGAATGGATAAATTGCGCTCAGTTTACATCTGTTTGCTTTTCCTAGCGCTTTGCTACGTGATAGCTGGAGTTCTCACATCGCACGGTAAGTTTTTGTCATCGCAGCTACTTTGCACTCGATATATCACTGCGGAAGAATTAGAGGGATAATGAATTGCATATCTCGGAATGATTGATTGAAACTCATAAAATAAGTCCTACTGGATATTATGCATATGTCTTATATTTTTTATCTTTTTCGCTACTGGTAAGAATTTCATGAACATTGATAAAGACTTTCTTGCTTATGCTCTTGCTAATTCTTGGTAGGCCAAAATCACGCAGACCACCCAAGGTTTGTAAACTTACCAGGAAGCCTCCCTGCTCCTTGAGAAATGCTTTGGTCGCTATTTTAGGCTCTTAGTTTCGTAAACTCTGCTCCGTTTACGAGGGTTTGTGACCTATCGATACTCTCAATCAGTAAACTCGACTGAGTTAAAAACAAAGCGTTTAATCAATATCTCTCGAATTCGTCTTACAACGGGTATGTAAAACTACTCCCCTAAAAAGGTGGGGCCCTAGTGTTATATACCGAGATATCGCGTAATAGAATGACTAATCTGAGCTCCCATTGATAATCAATGAAAGTTCACTCAAGGTTACCTCAATCAATGGTGTTAATTAAGAAACTAAACCTCTGTTCTACTCAAATTACGAAGTCTCCGACATTAGTTTAGAATTTCACTTCTGTCATCTCAATATCATTCTTGGCGTTTGATACTTTTGATAAGCGATTTAATTTGTATTCTTAATTTTGCTATGAAAATAGATTTTGAAATATTGATTTGAAACTGATAGAAATTTTTTTGGGGTCTTTTGATCGTGCAATGAGGGCCGCGGGTTTATGAGTGTTTGATTGTTTGTTTTCTTTATTTAATAGTGCTTCCTCAAACAGCCTTTTCCTAACAGCTTGCTTTACGGCGGGAGAGGAACTGAAGATCAGACTTATTATGTGGATAACGGATAGTTATTTTGATGACGTCGTTTTGGTTTTCAGATCAGTTTGGTCTAGATCATGGCAGTTACTTGGAATTCAAGTCTTCTAAGACATTTGACGGTAAACGTCTAAAAACCCCCTTGTTTCGTAGAGTTGATGTCAGGGACAGAGAGTTCTGTGGGATCCTGTGTTACATAGAACCCGATTGTGTCAGTTATAATCTTGAAAAAGAACGAGGTGCCAACGACGAAATTCACAAATGTGAATTGATCAATTCTACTCATGAGGGACACAAACAGGACCTGGTAAAAAAACCCAAGGTTTGTTTACCAAGGAGCTGAGGTAAGAACCAGGTTCCTCCACAGTAAAACGGTGAGCCTTAATGCTCGCTACGGTAACGAGAAATGACGTCACGCTGTAAAGCTGGCCATTTTTGGAGAGTGAGATAGGAGAAATTTCAGCGAAAAATTCAAGTTAGGTGGCAATAAGTTCTCAAGCGTTGAATGTTGTTCTTTTGTAGCATAGTGTTACAAAGTCAGAAGTTTAAATCAAGTGAAGCTGGGTATTCTACGATAACTTGGTTATCCAAGCTTTCGCTGATCTACAGCAACATCAGGAAATGTATAATACCGTACATCGGCGAAAGCTCGGAAAACTAAATAATCGTAGCATACATGGCCTCAGTTGATTTACACGTTTGATGCAATGAGTTGTATTCGCGTCCCACATTTTTTCCGATAAGTAGTGAAAGTAAGAGAAACGGTTTCATATCAAGACACCGTAGAGGCTGTGAGTAACCAATAAAAAGATTATTTTTAAGGGAAGAGAATTATCACTGGTGAAATATAAAATCTACAACACTGTAGAATTAATAGATGTATAGGGAGTGGCATTTGTTTTTAACAAATGATACAGATTTTCTGAGAAACCCACTCACTTTTGTGGTTGTAATTTGCCTTATCCCAAAGCGCATGTGTAAGGAACCCCTGCAAGAAAAATTCTACTTGTCAAAGTGGTTTTATTGTCAAAGGTTATCGCTGTTTGTGTGCTGATGGATTCAAGGGTCAGATCTGTGCTAAAGGTGATACTTGTATTCCACGGGCGTTCTCTACCACTTCAGACGATAAGATTGGGATGACGAGCCGTTAAACTATACAAAAGAGACCTCAAGTATAGGTTCGCACGAATAAAAACATAATACTCATATGTCATGAGGGATGACATAGCTTTGTTAGATGTGGACGAGTGTGCCGAAGAAACAGATGATTGCAGTGCTGATGCTGTCTGCCACGATGCCCACGGATCATACTACTAAAGATGCAAACCTGGTTATTCTGGCGATAGATGGTCGTGTATGGGTCAATATTGCCATATGTAAATGGAAAATGAGGAGTATGGAAAATTTTTGTTTCTACTTTAAATCCAGAAGCTTACATTTGGTAAAGCATGTCTACGGTATAAAAGTTGTGACTAAATGTATGATTTTACTTTCAGACGATGATGAGTGCACATCAGGAAAACACAACTGCAGCGAAGATGCTATGTGTAACAACAACAAGGGATCGTACAACTGTAAATATAAAACTGGATATTCTGGATCTGGATGGACTTGCAATAGTAAAATTGATTTGCGAAGATTGTTTTGTAGATTAAAGGGGAGAAAGCTGCCCCAAATAGCGTCTGAATTATATGTGTATGACCAAATTAGCTAGAACAGAAGCAAACAATTTCCGCACTAAAACAGCGAGATTGAATCTTCCAGATGTAAACTAGTGTACTGAGCGAATAACAAACAGTAGAGCTGATGCTTTATGCAGCAGTACAAAGGGATCGGACAATTGTGAATGTAAACCGGGGTATTCTGGCGACGGATAGTCTTATTTGAGTAAATATTGCCATACTTATCTGGTAAACAAGGAGTAAGAAGAATATTTGTTTCTAGCTCTAATCAAGAAGACAATAATTTCTATGGCATGTCTGTTGGTATAAAAGGTGCGAGTAAAAGAAAATGAGTGAAGATGAGTGTACATTAGGAAAACACACCTGCGGTGAAGATGCTAAGTGCAACAATACCAAGGGATCGTACAACTGTTCATGTAAAGCGGGATATTCTGGATCTAGATGGACTTGCAATGGTAAACTTGATTTGCCTAGATTGTTTTATAGATGAGAGGAGAGAAAGCTGCGCGAGATATTGTTGGAATTTTATATGTGATCAAATGAGCTACAGCAGAAGCAAGTAATTCCCACTTTAAAACAGTGATATTAAATCTTCCAGATATAAACGAATGTGCTGAGAGAATAAAGAACTGCAGTGCTGATGCTTTATGCAACAATACAAAGGGGTTGTACAACTGTTCATGCAGACCGGGATATTCTGGAAATGGACTCACATGCGGAGGTGAGTTCGTAAGTGTTCAGAAAACCCCACCTGATATTCAGAAGCAAGTAATTTCCGTGCCGAAGCAGTGAGATTAAATCTTTCAGATATTAACGAGTGTACTGAGAGAATCTCGAACTGCAGTGCTTATGCTGTATGCAACAATACCAAGGAATCGTACAACTATTCATGTAAAAAACCGGGATATTCTGGAAAATGGACAAAAATGCGAAGGGGAGTTCGTAGGTGTTCAGAAAACCCTACCGGATATTCATGTTGGTCAACTGAAGAATATAAGTGGAGGTGTTAACAACTTTGTTCAAGGAAACTTACACCATGATTGAGATCTCTTTTGTAGATATTGATGAATGCAACAAAGGAACACACAACTGCGGTAATTAAGCACTTTGCTACAATACTCAGGGATCATACCACTGTAAATGTCCATCATGGCCAGGACACCAAGACTATGGAAAGGATTGCTTTGAAACTGGTGAGGCTCATTATCAAGTATTCTTATAAACCTTGCAGTAAACTATGCTAAAGCTAATTGGTCGATCACGGATGCCCGAGTCTTTTGGGAAGATTTCTGTGATGTACTCTCTTACAAATGAAGCCTTTTACAACGGGATAGAAGACGTTGATTTTCGTCAAGTTTAGTTTCGCGGTGACAAATATTATAAAATAGCATTTTCTTTGAAAAGACGTGGCTCCGATGAACAATTTGTAGTCACATAAAAAAATAACGCAGAATTGAGCTTTGAGTTGGAGATAGTTGGCCTTTCTAGGCTTGTTCCAGATCTTCTATTTTAAACAACCAGGTGGTGGCAAAGGCATGGTATCGCGAAATAAAGTAAGGGATACAGGAGAGAATGCAGAGAAGAATGGTAGAAGTCCTCACTCCGGCCTAAACTCCCCTTTCATTCGTGGTGGTGTCGTAGCGCTGGTGTCGTAGCGCTAACATAGTTTCCTTCGATCATACGTATACTAACAGCACCCATGGGCAAGACTGCTCTTAATGTTTCTCCTACTGCTATTTGAAAAGCAGGTTGTTTATGCTCAATGATTCATACTGTGGAATTGCAATGCTCTTCCTCCTCCTTGCAGTGTGAATATCGGAAAAAGTCATGTAATTATTTTTCTTTGTATCTACAGTCTCAAACTTTCAGGAATTGTATGAAAGGAGGTAAGTTTCTATAGGAACAGGCCCACGTGTGTATTAAAAAACGACAGCAATAAAGGGTTTAAAAAAAGTAGGAAGTAATTAAAATAAAATGATTAAATAAATAAAAATTTAAACCAGACAAAAACAGTTGAGTAGTGTACATGCTTTTTCTGAAGTCTTAGCCTGAGGGTCTTATTGCCATTATTTGACAGGGTGCTCTCGTACTCCATTCCCTTCACGGGTTATACTGGATGTAGCATTAACGGCTAGCGGAATTTTTAGGACATCACTGCATGCTTACGATACTGTAAGTGCTATCGAAGATGGGACAATAAAGCATTAATTGGTGCCAGATCATCTTAGATGAACTGAACCTATACTACTCTTTACTCCACGTAGTTAAACACTAGGAGATAAATAAGTATTAAGTAATGTAACAGGTAAACTCTTTGATCGAAAGTACATTGACGAGGTCCATCGTTGACTCTAATTTATGATATCACAAGTATTATCTTTCCGTTCAATTCGTAATTAAACGATTTATTTCTCATTTCTTTTTACGTGTCTATCATTTCGCGTTTTGTTTTGTCTTGTTTTTGCTACCTTTACAGCCGAACAGAGAATGGGCAGGTTATACTATTCGTCGACTCAAAGCCAATTTCAGTTTTCTGTAACATGGGAGGTTTTGGTTGTGGGGATGGCGGGTGGACGCCGGTTATGAAGGTCGACGGCGGGAAGGTAATAGCTTCTGCTTTCATTTATGGATGCTGGATCGAGGCTCCTTAACACCCAGCTGTGTCCAAGCCCGTTTAAGGTTTTGGAGCGTTGGAACATTCAGGCTTCATGACGCCACATTGCTCGCCATTCATGTGCATAGGAGAGCTTGCATGTATTTTCTGTGTGTTTTGAAGCTAACCTTATGATTTTTGAGGTTTCCGTAATTTGGTTGAATTTAGCTTAGGCCGATGATGTATACGATGCCCGCCTAAAGTAAGCAGATTTGTAGGGGAAATCATAACGCTGAAGTATTTTAATTCGACAGCCTCGCGGATGGCTTTGTCACCGAGTTGTGTCAATGATAGAATAAGGGATGTGGGAGTTCGTGTGTTTCCAGGAGCAATTATAATTTCCGGTTTCTTTCGTGATAGAATGAGACCATAGGGACCCAAAAGTCTTGGGTGATTTTCTACCCTATTATACAATATCTTGTTGTCACGTACGTGTATACGAACTTTTTTCAACCTGTTTAACCCACTTGTTGCAAATTCGTATGTGATTGGAGTAGTATGTTGAAACTCACCATCACAACCACTTCTCAACGATTTCTGAAGTTTGTGATCATGACGTGGTCCAGGACGTAGCACACAGCATCAAAAACAATGTTGAAAATCAGTCTTAGGGTTTAACCTATTCTCTTCGAATTCCTTTCTGCTCTAAAGAACAGTCTAAAAGGTCTGGGCTATTCACATAGTCGAGAAAATTTTTGATTAGTTATAAATAGGTGCGGTTTTCTTTGAGGTGAACATTACTCAGTTGACCATTTTTTCGTTTAGGGGAATTTCTTCGGAGATATGGGAGCTCTCATAGATAATAATGTCCGTTGACTGGAGTCTTATAAGTACATCTTTGTATTTTATTCCTCTTCCTTAGCCAACGTTTCACTACCATTCTGAACTTTGGTTACCTTTAATATCCCGGGAGGAGAGAGTGGGTTTGACTCAGTAATTTGGTAATATAAATTAAGTTGAAATTGTAAACAGGCCACCGTAAAGAGTTAAAAAGCGTTTCGAGCGTTAGCCCTTCGTCAGAGCGAATGACGAAGGGCTAACGCTCGAAACGTCATCTTTTTCACTCTTTACAGTGGCCAATTTACAATTTCAACTTAGTTGATACTACCAAATTACCTTGTTACCCTCCCCCCCCCCTCTCCTCGATGCAGCACCACAGTTTCTTTAGAAACTTACCCCCTTCATGGATTTGACTCACACGAGACAAAATTACCGACCTACTGGGCCACACCCTTCTCAAAGATCTGTCTTTGACAATTTCATTGTCATCACCAAAGAAGCCCAATCTTTGTTCTCGCTGATCGCTGACGGGAAGCATCGTGAAACCACATTGGATCGTGACGCGTGGAAGTCGCTGATTGGTTTCGAGGGCTCCTTGCAGTTCACCTGTGACAAGGAGGGTTTCACCACCGTATGTGGCCATCGTCACGTGAGATCGGCATCCTCAGTAACAATGAAAATAATTGCGAAAGCTGTGATTCCAGATTTGGGTTTTGCATGGATCGAAATAACATTTGTGGAAACGTGGCAAGATATCATGGAGATAAAGGAATTAAAAATATTAAGGCCATGGGATACATACTTGTTAGGTAAACAAAATAACGTTTCCGTTTTGTCATCTCAGAAGAGAATATTGTATATTCAAGATCATGAGCAAGGAAGAAGGAGCGACCTCCTCATCAATCATTCTCTGATAGGTTGTTGTTCATTTTGAAATTTTTGGTTGCCTTAAACTCATCAGACTAAACAGTTGAAACGAGGTAAATGATATCCCTTCGACTACACTTTATTTTTATTACCTAAAAATTAATGAGCCATTTAGGATGATGTCATTTTACGGAGCTAGCAGAATTTTTCTCGTGTTTCTTGCCTGCTTTTTCTCTTTATAAATATGTATCTATATATATTTAATTATTCGCCGAAGGCGAGGTGAAGATCGTCGAATAATCTCCGAGACGAAGTCGAGGGGATCAGATTCGACAATACTCACTGAACCTGAGGCGAATAATTGTTTTAGTATAATTTCAGAGCTGAACAACTGAGAAATTTCTAAAATCATAACAGTTTAGTAACATTTATTCACATTTTAGTTTAACATTTTATATAAACCGCGTGGAGCGGTTTACATAACGTCATATAAGAAACTGTTCGACCAATCAGATTGCTGGAAACTCTTTGCTTAGCTCTGAAATTATACTAAAATAATAATATCATCCATTACATTGCTCGCAGCGCCCGTGGGGACGATGAAGCAAATCCTGTGTTCTGAATGGCTATTCGAGCGGGCAAGATGGATCCATCTTTCCTTCTCGGGATTGCCCGCATCGATCCCGCGCATGAAAAAATAAAAATAGAATAGCCCATTTGCGAATTATACTTGGCCTCATTTTCAAAACGAGTCCTCGTGCTCAACCATTCTTTTGAAAATGAGTTTAATTTGCATGTGAATGGAAACTTATTATCATACGAAAGGATTAGCGCGAGGACTCGTTTTGAAAATGAGGCCAAGGGTAATTCGCAAATGGGCTATTAGAACTATGTTCGTAATTCTTGGACAATTTGGGCGATGGAAGCCCGAGGAGAGGCAGAAGATAGCTGGTCAAAACAAAGAAAATAGAAACGACTCTAGTGAGTTTGTTGTGCTACATAGACAGTTGGCGTTCTCTCCTGGCTCTCGAGGTAAACAAGTCATTCTTAATTCTTAAGAAAGCGAAATCTTTTTGCGATATAAAAAATACTTTATTAACCAAGCTTGTTCGGTCAAAGATGCTGGAAACTAGCCTCGTTCATTTTTTGCATTTTTACGGACCTCGACCTTGTCTCGGTCCATAAAAATGCAAAAAGAGAACTCGGCCAATATCCGGCCATCTTGACCTCACACTTGGTTAATACCGCATCTATGTATGACATGCGAGTATGTGAGGGATAGTGTGAGTGTATGTTTGCAGAGGAGGAATTTTTTTATGGAAAATAAAGTTCTCTATGAAATCGTTTCCACTGGCTTAAAGGGGGATTCAAAACTCTAACCGGGAGAGAGTTTTCCAGATTTTAAAAAATGTCACGGAGTAGTTTTGTAACCTAAACGAAATGAAACACTGTTCTAACCCAGAACTCGCCTCAGCTATCGCGATTGGTCGTGTTCCTATGCCAAAGGGCCAAACATACCCTATTTTATCTAATTCAGAAGATTTACCTCTGACACATTTTGGAATTTTGTTCTTATTTGTAGATTCGAAAGTGATCATGTTAAACAAAAACAACAACAAGCGAAAAAAAGAAAGGGACAAGAACATAAACAAAAACAAAACAAAGCTGAAACACGAAACAAAGCAAGATGACACAAAATAAGAAAATTGATATTTATGGGCTTACGACCTCTTGATATGAACATTCGCCAAGAAAAGAAATGAATATCTGTTCAGTAAATCTTATCAATAACAATTTTGAAATAGCCATAGCTTTGTTGCTAGTTTTTTCTTCTTTTTCTTCTTGAAATACAACGATTTGATAATCATTATAGCTTAACAGGTGTTGCCAAAGGTCAATATGTAAATACATTTGGAGAAGATACACAATGAAAGGAAAGTGAGATCATATTAGACGTTTGTAAAAAATTGAAACAAATTAGCTCGATTGAGCTGGAGATGGAATTTCTGTAAGTTGAGAAATGCACTTTTCAAAAACTTTGTTCTAGAATTCTTAAGTTAACTTTTCTAGATAAATGTTATCTCGTGAATTCATGATTAAAAAGAGAATTTGGAAGCATTTATTATTGATTAGTTCCAAGGGACACCTAAAGGCATTCAAAAGGAAATATTGATTGAAAAAAGAAAGTTCTAAAGCCGCCCACAGCCTTAAAAATAAAAAGAATAGTAATTGAATGGATGCAAATGGCGTATGCAATACTCTCTATTGGTCGATTGGGTGGAGGGACTGCTAAATGTTTAGAAAAAATAAATTAACAAGCACCATTGCCTTCACTTACAAATTCCTAGTCTAACACAATGCAGATTCAACTGAAGTTCCTCAGCTCAATTCAGGTCTTGTCATCCATTTTTATCGGTCATATTGCACTGGAGTCTTGCGGCATTTTTATCAGAGCTGTAAAATCGCAAGGTAAGTTTGCGAAACTACAGAGTGATGATCACAAATGGATAAACTTCAAAGCAGATCACAAACATAAATATTTAATACCTGCACCTTTCAAAATATCGAAATACAACTCGAAAAGCTCAGAACTCCGACCTCTTCCCATGATATTTTTAATCAGACTAACTAAAATAGGGCAGTTGTGGTTTCTGCGAGCTTCTAGCAGAGCTGGCCGACGCAAAATGTACATTCTGACTCTTCGCTCTAAGCTACTTATTGTTTTGTTTCTAACTTAGTAACGAGGAAGAAAGAAAAAGGAATAAATCATTGAAAGTCAGGATAGATATAAAAATAGCCATGTTACTCCAACTGATATCTTATTATCCAGTTTAGAAAAAATATATTGGGAAAGAAATTGGAATTTTACGCTGATCCGAGAATAAAAGTTGCATATTTACGATCATGGCAAAGGCAAAGAAGGTGTCATACTGACAATGTAAAATCCGTCAAAAAAAAAAAAACTTATGTGCTTTATTCTCAGCAAGCGATCAAAATATGCGAGGCAGGAAAAATTCGTCAAACAAGAGTTTTGTGAAAAGACGAGTAATTCAGTTTGTGCCAATTTTTGGAGACTGGCGCTTTTAGAAACGAGCCTTTGAGCGCTGAAGCGATTTTCGTTTGGAAAAAAAATTTACAATATTACGAGAAACCAAGGCCTAGGTGGCTTCAATGACTTTTAGACTAAGACAGATTTATGGGCAAAGTTTGAGAGAAATCGATTTTTTGGACCGAATGCATCGGACCGGTTTTAGAAGACTGCGTCATAAAGACGAATCTTATTTAAGATTTGCCTGAAGTTAGTAAGAAAAACTTTGACTTTAATTTGAGTAGCTTAAACGACTTTTAGGGGCCAGGAATAGCAAGAATGACTCAGTAAAGCTTCATATTAGCGGATACAGGGTACTTTGATAACAGAGGTAGCTGAAAACTGCTCGAATTATAAGAACTATTGGTTAGAGGCATAACTTACAGCAATTTTATAATAGACAGTCATAGCTATCTAGAACGTAATGATATAGCATATGTTTTTGCATTCTTTGCAATTCTTCTTCAACTAACAAATAAAAATAGACTAATAAATGCATAGGTATATATAATAAATGCACGAGTGAATAATTACAGATATGAATAAATAAATAATAAAGCTAACGTATAAACGAATAAATAGACAAATAAATGAATGGCGTACGTTTAGAAAGAGAAATTTTCAGAGGTTCTCTATTTTCCGGTAAACGAATTTGCTCTTTCAGATGCCTCTCGATGCCGCCGTTTGGATTTTACGTCTCATAAAGCATTTGATGGTGAACGCCTCATAAACCACGTGATTCACGTTCATGACGTTTCAAATGCAAAGGCTTGTTGGGTGCTGTGCTATCTGGAAGCTGATTGTGTCAGTTACAATTTTGAAAAACAACCAGACGGGGAGAGTGGAATGCACAGTTGTGAACTGAATAATTCCACTCATGAAGGACATGACGAAGACCTTGTAGGAAACATAAGTTATTTTTATCGTGGAGCTGAAGTAAGTAACGTCACCTTGGCAGTAAACTAAATAAACCATCCTAAGGACAGATGACAGTGGTTTAATTTTTTGGAAAATTTTTTCTTCCACGTGTTTCTTTTACTGCTAGCTCTTGCTTATCCATAAGAGGGAGTTGAGTGAAATCAGTTGCACAGATAACGAGATATGATGCTGTACAAAGAAAGGAAAGACCTTTTCGGGGACATGAATATAGAATGAGCATTCAGTTGCATCGGATATGCCATCTTTGAATTAATGTCATTTATGTTTTACAACTTCTACGGGCATTTTCTCTTTAAGATAACGTCTACAAATCCAGTTAGGGTTTTTTAAATGATGAGTAACAAGAAATTCAAATAGGAGTTAATTATGAATCCTCGGCGATGGAAGAGATATGTAGCCTAAGACATGCAGCCTAAATCTACCTACCTCTAATTAAAATTGGGGAGATAGCCGCCAAAAACAGGGGGAATGTAACAATTTACAGAAATGGTATAATTTGATTCCTAAATAATGAAGCTTTGGTGAAACTGATAAGTAGTTGACTCTTTATTGTTGTGACAGAGCGCTTGTATCGAAAACCCCCGCCAAAAACGGGGGGAATGTAACAATTTACAGAAATGGTATAATTTGATTCCTAAATAATGAAGCTTTGGTGAAACTGATAAGTAGTTGACTCTTTATTGTTGTGACAGAGCGCTTGTATCGAAAACCCTTGCAAGAACGACTCCACTTGTCAAAGCGGTTTTACCAACAAAGGTTTTAGATGTTTGTGTCATGCTGGATTCAAGGGTCAATTCTGCGATGAAGGTAATTCAGTTGCATTGATCCCTAACTATAATCAATGTGATAAATAAGCAAGGCAGAACCAGGTAAGGGAGAACAGGGAAAACTATAACCTACTCAGTTTCACATAGTGGGTCTTATAACGATGACACCTGTAACAATATGTAATATAATACCATTTCAGATATTAACGAGTGTCTTACAGAAACCAATCACTGCAGTGCTAATGCTGTGTGCATCAATACAAAAGGATAGTACAATAATGTGTGTGGAATATAAGGATGCCCTCAGGAAAGAAACTGCTTCAATTATTTCAGGCCAACTATTATATTTGTTTAGTGGTTATTTTTGTTGAGGAAAATTGATACATAATCGAAGTTTGTTGTCAGAAATTGATGAATGTCGCGAAGGAACACACAACTGTAGCCTGCTCGCAGTGTGCAGAAATACCAAGGGGTCGTATAACTGTACATGTAAACCAGGGTACCATGGCAATGGAAGGAGTTGCAGTAGGATTGGTAATGCTTTTATTTCATTTTGCTCTCGAATTGCTTTAATCAAAGCGTAGTATCATTTGAAATTTTCGGATAAAGAAGGGAAAATTGAATTCATCTCAAAATTAATTTGGTGTTTTAATGTTTGACCTGATTATGATCCTGAAATAGAGTTGAAATATTGTATTTTCACCAATAAGAACAAGTCTGTAAGAATCAAGTATCTTGGGAATGAAAATTTTTAAATTATGCATGCAGTTAGGCACTTAAGGGGGAAGCACAAAGTGGAGATTTTGAGCAACTCAGTATTCCCGCAGTACATCAAATGGAACAAGGATTTCATCAAAATCAATTTCCAAAAATTTAGCTTTTTTCAGGGAGTCTTTTACATGCTCAAACATTATTTTGGCTTTGAGCATGGAGATTTATTCCTCTTGATAATAAAATGCTAAGTGCCTACAAAATTGTGAAGGCTCTATTTTCGGTGTCGCTTGGACCGAGGAGTACAGATTTGTAAGAACTACAATTAATGCTGTCACTGATGAACCAACGGGCACAACCTCCTCAATTATTAGCGTGATAATCTCCACAGACTAAAGTTATTGGATCGAACGATCTTTTCTTCTTGGTGAGCCGGCCACCTCAGGGAAAATTATTGAGACCTTTGACTTCCTCTCGCATAAAACACCCGGATATTGCGTTATATTCATCCTTCATTAAGCTTGTAATAGACATCCGGAAGAAAATTATGAAAAATAATCCGTGATGAAATCGCTGTTCTTTTTTCTGAAGGACCTGAAGCAATCCAGATTACATATTAACTATGAGGAGTTTCGTTACAGTGACGAGTTTCGATTTGCGTTTAGATAATGAGTACTTTGAAAGGTGGAATCATGACATTATGACTTCAATAAATCTTTTATCTCGAACTTTGTCATGATTTTTTCTTCATCGAGACATGGAAGGAAACATTAATTGACTCGATTGCATTGCGGCGGTGATAAGTCAGTCCTCACATATCTTGTGCAAATTTTCTAATAGTTTCTAACAGTTTCTAACAGTTTTAGATGATTCGAAATATCTCAGTTCCTGTCACTAGGATGAGAAAACTGCCCGTATCTGCTCTTTGTAGGGAGATTCATATGTCGTACGAATTGCTATTGTTGCGACTGGGCCATGGATCACTACCGCTGAGAAGTTGTGAATTATGCTCAGACTCTCAGTCAACTGA
The DNA here is from genome assembly GCF_964205215.1 of Stylophora pistillata. NCBI lineage: Eukaryota > Metazoa > Cnidaria > Anthozoa > Scleractinia > Pocilloporidae > Stylophora > Stylophora pistillata. Next base: position 22,564,854 of record NC_142524.1, read on the forward strand.
CAGTGTTTACGAGCGTTCAATCGAGTTCTTCCTCATTTCCTTTTTTGATTGTTTTTACTTCAGAATGTGCGGAAATCTGCTGAAATATCGAAAAATATCTATTTCTCGTCTTCTTTGGTGCGACTAAAGGAAACTTCATGGAGAAATACAGCTTCACGCCATCGTGATAACGTACACGTTTATGACGACAAATGACCGGTGTTAGGATAGCTTCGTGTAGATCAGCCTACTTTAACATGTTTCAAATGAAATACAAGTATAACAGTGTATCTTCAGAGGATTTTAGATTGCTAAAATTCTCATGAAAGAAGGTGTAGCACTCGGAATCTGGATGACATGCACACGATTTGAGGTTATGTCAAATAGTCCGCCATGATGGCCGATCAATTTTATTAAAAGACTGATAGTTTCTAAAGAAACTGTTTGGGGCTGCGTCGGTGGGGTTACGAAATAATTTGGATATATAAACAAAGTTGAAATGGTAAATTGGCCACCGTAACGATTACAAAAGCTGACGTTTCGAGCGTTAGCCCTTCGTCGGAGCGAATAGAGGAATTGTGAGTTGTGTGTGCTTTTAAAGGCAGAAAATGGAGCTATGTTATTGGTGGTAACATGGCAACGAGAAAAACACGAATAAATTAGTGGAATGGAAAAGCGTTCGCTGATACCTGTGGGACTTAGACTGCCGGTTTGAAAGATGAGTTTTTGTTCAAGAGTTTTACGGCTTTCCGTGCTACCTAAGTGTAAGGAAAGACGGCAGATTGCCATACGTTGCTTAGAATGATTAGGTAAATTAAAATGTCTAGCGACTGGTTTCGATGTGTACTTGTCATTGCTTTCCACGTCGCGAAGGTGTTCTCGGAATCGGTCACCTAGTCTTCTGCCTGTTTCGCCAATTTATATCTTTTTGCAATAAGCGCAAGTTATGCAATAGATTACAATGGCGGAGGTGCACGTGAAGTGATCGGTGATCTTAATGGATCGTTTGGGTCCCGATATTTTCTCAGTGTTGTGAATGAAAGGACACGTTTTGCATCGTGCACGAGCGCATTTAAAAGTGCCTGGTTGGTCATTAGTCTGAAAAGAACTTCTGACCAAAAAATTGCCTATGTTTTTGTCGCGTTTGAATGAAATGAGCGGAGGCTGCGAAAAGGTAGTGCTTGTCTCTGGATCATTTTGAAGTAGTTTTAAGTTTTTAAGAATGATGAATTTAACTGAGTGGTTGTGAGGGTGAAACGTGAGAGTGAATGGAATGCGGTCGGAATCTTCCTTCCTAAATTATTTTTTAAAAGACGACAGCCTGGGGCGAGATTTCTCTTCGAGATATTGCTCATAAGATAACATTCATTTGTCTGAAACGTTTGTTGTTGAGTGTATTAGATGTAAACATCGCCAAATTATGCAATATCTGATTTTGAGCTTTGTTCGCGAATTAATTGCCTCTATGAAAAATAGAAGCCGGCCCGCAGAGGTTTTTACATATTTATAAACTAGAATATTATAACCAACTAAATGGGGAGTTTCAGTTGCAGAATCGGTGTCCTTTTGAAGAAATTCAGATGAACGTTTTCCTTGTTTAACCCTACAACGCAAATGATGGAAACTTCACTAATAGTAATAGTAATAGTAATGAGATACAATGAAATATATGAAGTTCATATATTTTGTACTGCGGTATTAGATACATATGATACACGATCCTCGCAGTAGATAGCGCTATTTAAGCAATAGCGAAAATCAGACCTGAAAAAAATCAGGCCTGTACGGGATTCGAACCACTGACCTCTGCGATACTAGTGCAGCGCTCTACCAATTGAGCTAACAAGGCAACTGGGAGCAGGCCGTTAAGTTGATTCGTAATAAACCCGTGATTGTGATAAATAAGATACAATGAAATATATGAAGTTCATATATTTTGTACTGCGGTATTAGATACATATGATGCACGATCCTCGCAGTAGATAGCGCTATTTAAGCAATAGCGAAAAATCGCTATTGCTTAAATAGCGATTTTTAGCAAAAGCGAAAAATCACTATTGCTAAAATAATTGAGAGGAATATGCTGCCTTTCTATAACATCAAGAAATGGTTTAGATATTCTAGTCTTCTCGAATAGGGACGAAGTTTTCGCTATTTAAGCAATAGCGAAAAATCGCTATTAAAAAAATCGCTATTGCTTAAATAGCGAAAAATCGCTATTGCTTAAATAGCGCTATCTACTGCGAGGATCGTGCATCATATGTATCTAATACCGCAGTACAAAATATATGAACTTCATAAATTTCATTGTATCTCATTTATCACTTTCACGGGTTTATTACGAATAAACTTAACGGCCTACTCCCAGTTGGCTTGTTAGCTCAATTGGTAGAGCGCTGCACTAGTATCGCAGAGGTCAGTGGTTCGAATCCCGTACAGGCCTGATTTTTTTCAGGTCTGATTTTCGCATAGCGCTATCTACTGCGAGGATCGTGCATTATATGTAAGTAATAGTAATCAAAGTTTAATGTCTTTACGTGGGGCATGGTTACCCATATTGCCCGAGCCAGAGGTTCATGTATGAAACGCAAGACAACCACCTACCCATCCCACCCCAGGGGAGGACATCCATCACACAGTAATCTCGTGCGTGGGAAATTAACGTCTCCTACCCCTAACCCTGCAGGAGACGGGACCTCTATTTATTCGTCAATATTCGAGAAGACTAGAATATCTAAACCATTTCTTGCTGCTATAGAAAGGCATCATATTCTTCTCAATTATTTAAGACCTTGAGTGTTGGTCCGGCCGGGGCTCGAACCCTCGACTTCCCGCACATCAGTCCAGCGCTCTATCGACTGAGCTAACCGGGAGGCGGTTAGCTCAATCTGAGATAAATAATCTATTGGTGTGTTCACATTCATTCCCTCGGAAAATCGAATCTATCAAGGTGAAGATGTATTGATGCAACTATGTATGGTAGAAATATCAATTTGTAATGTTGTATTTAGCAGGAGAGAGAATTAAAGATTTTACGCTTTTTTTGCGACGTTTTTGTATTAAAGTGAGGTCCCAGGCCTCGAAGAAGCAGCCGTTGTTACCATGGCAACGGAAGTGCTGCAACTTTTTTAGAAAGAGCGTGCAAAATTTGAAGGGGGCTGAAAATTTTCATTTTCCAAGATGTTTGATTCTTAATGAGAATCGTTCTTAATTATGCGAGAACTAAAGCATAGCGTTGCTATGATCTCCATTTTTGGCCTCGCAATTTTCTTCTTTTATTGCTGTACTTTCCTAACAACCGTTACTCACAAACCATTGTACAGAAGACCAATAATTCCTGATAAACAATTCGTTGGGTTAAATTGTTAAACTACATTTGCCTCTACTTTTACTCTGTGTTTAATTATGTTTTGCTTTTCTTGAATCTGAAGCTGTGACGTGTCAAGAAGTTTATGAATCGAATCGGTGAGTAAGTTGGAACAAACAAGTTTGTAGCAGAAAGAAGAATGAAGGTAGAAAGACTATTTTGTTCACAGTTTTCAAACACTGATATAGGTTGGAAGGGGTGTGGTATTGTCTCAGAGCTATGAGTAATCATTTGTTTGGTTGATAGAGTTAGAGCATTTATATTTACTCTAGAGTTCATGTGTTACCCAAAAAGTACATGATGGAGCGATTCCTCACTCCAATGTTTTTCTCCAACAGCTTAAACAAAAGTGGGGTAGTTACTCTCTACATTGACTCAAAGCAAATGTCCATCAGTTTCTGTCACGTTGGTGAATTTGGATGTGGTGATGGAGGATGGACTCCCGTTCTGAAAATGAACGGCAGCAAGGTATTGTTCAATTTCTTGCATTTACATCTGCTGAGGGCTGGTGAGAACCAACAGTTAGAGTTGTGACCTTGCTCTTAAAGCACAAAGCAAAACTGATTCATCGTTCTAAACACATTGATTGCAAAATAGACGTGAATCAAATGATAACACCAAATAATTTTACTAGAGAATGGTTATTATTTAATTGTGTACGCGAAAACATTTATTATTTTGTTGTTAAGTAATATATTTGATCTTGTGATTTATATCACTACCCACTGGTTGTAAAAGCTCAGTCTCTTAAAGCCATAAGAACTATACCATTGATTTGGTCAACTTTGTCGAAAATCTTTTTTTTTTTGTCATAATGATAACTAATCAGGAGACATTTCATTACAAATCCCCACTGTGGACATCCAAAAATGGCTACAATTTTCCAGGAGGAGAGACCGGGTTTGACACACTAGAGACCAAATTACCAACATACTGGAACACATCCTTCACAAAGATCTGTCTCGGCATGAAGATAGGAAAAAATGCGAACTTCATAGTGATCGAAAAGCCAGCCGAATCTCTATACTCACTGATCGCTGACGGACAACATCGGAAAACATCACTTGGTCGTGACGAGTGGAAGAAGCTTATTGGCTCGGAGGACTCTTTACAACCCAACTGTAACAGGGAGGGCTTTAACCCAGAGTGCCGGTTTAACAAAGTAAGAATTGGAATTCTTGGTAACAATGAAGACGATTGCAACACTTGTGATTCCAGAATTGGGTTTGGTACAGCTGGAAATCCAGATGACAAAAACACGTGTGGAAACGTGAATCTATCTAAGAAAGGGCGTATAATCAAAGCCATAGGATACATACTGATTAAGTGAAGGAAAACCTGAGCTTTAACTTTAGTCGAAGTATGAATTACTAAGATGATAAATATCGACACTTTTAATAAATTATTATTATCTTTTGCTTGGATGAAAGTGGTCGAAACGGTGTCACGCGACCGAATATGTTCCTGCGAAAACTGAGAAAAATTCAGTTATAATTCATCAAATATGTTTGCACGGGCGCGATTGATCTAAGCGCATCACGTGATCGAATATGTCTAAGCTCAAACTGGAGATTATGTGAGGTTATAGCCCAAGTAATATTCCCCCATTAATTTTTAAACCAACGACGAAAGTGTTCGTTTACAACTTGATTCGAACCTCCATTTAGCGCGAAAATTATCATACTCGCACATTTGTCTTTGGACATTATCTGCTCCTCGGAGCTTACAGTTTTTCTTGCGTTTCGCTCTCGGAAGGCTGTTCGCATTTTGGAACAGATAACAGCAATTATTAAAAGCTGGATTATTGGATAATGCAATTCAAGACTTTTTATTGGCTTAGCCATTATGGTATCTGAGCCAATATACCAAAATCTAATATCTGTACATTGTAACATTCGGTTTTTTTCTTACAAAATAAAGTCGAGAAGACTTGTCTAATATCTTAGGGGCGTTTTTTTTTTTTAATAAAACAATTATTCCACTCGCGTTTGTCGGATATGAGACGATTATAGCCAACATGGCGCTATGTGCCTCGTTGGCTATTTATCATCTCATATCCAGCGCGCGCCCATGGAATAACTGTTAAATATCCGTGCATATTTTCGGGCTAGATGGAGGCTAAATGAAGGCTATTGTTTATGCAGACAACAAAAGAAGGTATTCATTCTGTTGCGATGCACAATCCACAGCAATAATATGAAAACTGATCATGTGCAAAAAAATCATCACGTCCAGCATTTGTATTTCTCTGGTCCAAGGCAAATGTAACTTTGGTTCGAAAAATTGCTCTTGCGATGTACATTCCATTCATAAACAATGAACAGTATGAAAAACTCGGGGGAAAAAATAAGTTCACACATTATATGCAATTCTTTGACTTAATGCATGTTTAACTATGGCTTAAGAAAGCTGCTTAAGTCAGTGATTTTTATTAGGCCTTTGAAGAAGATATTATTTCATAACTGTATTGAATTGAAGAAGCAAAGAGGGGAGGAGGGAGGGCATGAAGGTCACTCTCCTATCGTCATTCTTGATAGTTACCATGGGTTCATTAAATCATTATTATAATTATCGCCATTTTCATACTTAAGGCGACTTTTTAAAGGCGACTTAAGAGCGCATGTTACCAACGGTCAAACACTTGGTGGCAACAGCCATAAAATCGATTCGGCTCATATTCTCAAGTTAGGTAGGCCTTATGGTGAAGCAAAGCACTGCATACTTCGTTTGGCTGAATATCGATTTATTTTCGAGAAAATCGATAATAACTGAGTTCCGACCAAATGCCGCTTTTGAAGCTCAAAATTTTAGATAAATCTCGGAGCATTCCGCCACGAATTGAAAACACTTGGACCGATAAAAACTATCAAATCTTAAAAAACATCATCAATGCATATGTTCACAGCAATTTGAGCAATTCTTGATCGTTTACTTACACAATCGAATTGAATTTAACCAACCTTCTTCTAGCTCCAAGGTATCTATATTCAAAGTTTACATGGCGTGACTCTGCTTATGACCTCAGGGACTCTGAAAATAAGCTTATGTTCCACTACCGCGCACTAATTATTACAGAAAAAGGTTTAGCTACAATGGCGCCACATTATGGAACAGTTTACCACGCCATAGAAGGAACACAGAGTCTCTTGGGTTATTTAAACGGAAGATCAATGACATTCTTTAAGTCTAACCCACGGTATCACGGGAAACAGCTTTAGTGTTATAGTATGTAGTTTTAATTTTAAATATCTTAGCGTATGTGATATGTATTTTTATAGGCTGATGAATTGATCGTGATTAAATAAAGATTACAATACAATACAATACAATAGCAAGATTAAAAATAGGTCAAAAGTAACCCGTTATTTAACTATGTGCTATACAAAATAATCGACCAAAAATATGGCTTTTGGAAGGTAAAGTATGGTTCTTTTCGATCTCCAAAGGAGTTTTTGGGGAAATGATTCAGTACGATTTAATCAAATTTGAAAGTTGGATAAAATGAGATATTTTACGATGCCGTCAGTTGTTCGAAAATGTTCACATTCGCACAAAAACTCAATTATTTCCCATTTTACATCCAATCTACAGGTTATTTAATATAATATCATCTTACCGTCCATACTGCTGAATCACAAAAGGGGATTGCAGTCCTAAAATTGTTGCATTGCTCCCTCAATAGCAATGGAACTTGGCAGGATAGTAAACACATCCTAATAATGATTGTTCACAAAGCGTATCTCGGGGGTTTCTCTATTCCCATTTCGTTGAAATACTTCGCGTAAGAGATCTTTGTTTAAATATATGTCTACAACCGAACCGTGAACCAAATGTAAGCGGAATGTTGCTAGTTCAGAAACATGTTTCTCGCGTGTAGAATAACGCTAATTAATTCAAAATGAGGTCTACTGAAATAAAACACAAAAATAAAACATTGGACTATGAAGCACGTGGCTACAGGAACTAAGGTCATGTGTTACATATAGGAAACAGGAGCAAACAATTATCTAATTCCGATTATAATTTAATGTATCATAACTGAATGTTTCATGGTACTTCGGGGGATAAAGCTCATTTTAGGACAAAAAAAGAGCGAAAGATCTGCAAAGGGCATAGCCCATCCTACATCACTGCAGATGTGCGACAAAGAAAAGTGTAGTGTTTGAATATTTGTTTATTTAAAGGAAGTTTTATGAGGGTCAAACCTCGAAAACCACAACTTTCGCTGAGATGTTTGTAAAAGCCAACGTTCAACAGCTTTATATTTATGCTACTTCTTCTCCGGAGACTACTGTGCCGCAATATTTTGCGATTTGCAAAAATTTCATTTCACAGTTTTTCCATAGTTACGCCGGTATTGGAATTTTAATCTTCTTCAAGAAGCGTCACGCCGTCACCCATTACAACTACAAGTCTTGACCTTTGCCGGTGGTAAGACTGCGACCCCGGTAGCATGTTCACATTTTTCACACCCACCTTTCTCCGGCAGCGATCCCAAAAAAGCTCACATCTGGAAATAAAACTATTTCTGCGTATCTCGGAACTCAAGAAACGCTTCGAGTAATCATTGCACCAGCTGACATAGCAGACTCGAGTGCGATTCGGTATACCTGCATCAAATACTTGCATTTTGGAACAGTGGCTTTGAAAAATCAACTCAACTAGTTAGTTATTTAGTATTCTTGCCCAAGAAGGTAGCCAAGTAGTGATCTATCCCCCTCAAAGCCAAGTAGTGATCTATCCCCCCAAAGCCAGCAATGCATTATATGGCGAAATTTTATAGAGCGTGGCTGATGCGTAATGAAAAATTTAACATAGGCCTGTTGTCTGGTCAGACCAGACAACAGGTTCACGCCCATCGGTTCACACCCATCGGGAAAAGATTGACATCTAGAATTAACCAGAAAAAAGAAAGTAAACAAACCCATGTTGTGCCTATCTCCTTAAGTCTTTCCTTCCAAGATGATAAATTTAAGAAGTGAATGACTACTTCTTATAGAAGTCCAAAGCCAATAAATGCATCATATGGGGATATATTATTGAGCGTGGTTTAATATCTAAAGGAACTCTGCGCCTCGAACTAGAGCCTCTCTTTCACCCCAAACCAAGCTTTGCACTGGGGTGGATCTAGGAATTTTTGATGGGGGGGGGGGGGGCAAACTCTGGTTCAGAAAGGACTGTTGGACTCTTTTGAGGCAAATTACTTCTCCCCCACACCCCCTCCCGCCAGTCGCGGTTGCTCGTTATAATTCCTTGACCGCTTATCGTTTACTTGGATTCATAAAAAAAATCAGCCCTTTAAAAAGTAATATATGATCCTGTCGATGTAAGAATTTCAGTCTCAAAGTTGTAAGCGTCCATCAAAATATAAATTGGGAGTGTCATATTGAATACATCTCTAAGAAGATAGCTTGTGCCATTGGTGCGATTAAACAAATTCGGCATCTCACTCCATTTAACGTTTTAATCAAAGTTTATAGTAGCCTTATTCAAACCACATTTTGATTATTGTAACGTAGTGTGGGGAAACTGTAACAAAGGCCTTTCTGAAAAACTACAAAGGCTGCAAAATCGGGCAGCTCGCATCATGTCAGCGAGCTATGATAGTAATTTGGATGATTTGTTCCGGGCGCTAGGGTGGCGAAAACTCTACTATCAAAGATTGGAACAGAAATCTATCCTAATGTATAAAACATTACATGGTATGACACCTGATTATCTGAGATCAAGATTTGTATATCGTGACAGTGTAAGTGCTTATCGTTTAAGGAATACCGAAAACAAATTAGTTCGTCCCCAACCTCGAACTGACTATCTCAAGAGAAGTTTTTTGTACAGCGGAGCTCAACTGTGGAACAACTTACCTGTAGACCTAAGACAAGCGTCTTCTTTTTTTTTTTTTTTTTTTTTTTTTTTTTTTTTTTTAATACAGCATTGTTTATTACACTTACACATGTACTTACACTATAATTACTTTTTATACCATGTTTAAACTACATTAACTTACACTACTTACAATACATATATAACAATACAGTTACACTAGTCAAATTTAATTACAGTTGATCTATTTACCACATTATTGTTTGCATGTTAATTGTCGAGTAACTACTGAGAATTGTGTTTGCTATTTAAACTACAAGGGAATTGATTTTCCAGAAATTAATAAACTGTTAAATAAAAAAGATAGCGAAGAGGTCAAAATACAAAGTTGAAAAAAGAAAAAAAAAGACAATACAATTTTATAACGACAGAAAAAATTTCCATTTGTTCCTGAACTCCTTCTCGTTATTACAAGTGACAGCAATATATTTTTCTAGATAAATTTTGTCGCGCACAAGTGAGACGAAATCATGGAAACGGCAATTTATGGTATTTAAAGCGTTAACATATAAAAAATTTTTGCCTAGAATAATGAGATGGTTGAGGGCTAAACAGTAGGTGTGACAGCGAATAATTCCGAACATAATCTCCAGTTCTGACAGTGACAGTTTCATATTACTAGAGGTTGAGTACCACTCCTGGAATCTATTCCGAAAAGAACTTGCTTGCTTACAGTTTATAAACAAATGCCAGACGGTCTGGTCTGGTGGCGTCTTCGCTGACTGATTTCAAATCTAAATTAAGTCACCACAGTTTAAAGTAAGATCTTAATTCTAAGTAAGATAGGTTTCAAGTATAGAATTAACTAAGTCAACTAATAGAAAAACCATGTATGAATAAAGTTATCCTATCCTATCCTAGCGTCAGGTCTGATAGGGGGTTCCGGACCCCCCGGACCCTCCCTCTGGATCCGCCACTGATGTATGTCAGCAGGAAGAGAGAATATGGCTGCTCGGCTAAGAACTAGGTCAACTTCGTCTTCTGGCCCGGAAAAACCGAGACTAGCGGACTTGCTCTCAATGCGCCTTGAACAGGCAAGAAGAGGTATAATTACTGTTTCCCGTTTTCTGGATCGTCTGTGGAAGTCACAGTGTAGTCTTACTGTAGTTTTGAATGAGCAGCAGATATCCTTATGAGGGGAACGACACGCAATGCTGTTGCAGAGTTCACATCTTTTCTCTGCAATTCATTTTATTAGTAAACGAAAATTGCCAGTTTCAAGGTAATTTCTGTAATTAATCACACAGTCAATAGAGATTAAAATAGTAAGGAAAAGGAAACAAATACGATTCAATTTTTCAGCGTCTTAAAAAACACTTGTGAATTATTTAAAATCCTTACAGCTACACGAGGCAATTGTGATCTCGACCGGTTCAGTCTTACACAAAGTAAGCAGCAAGTGTTTCTATAGATACTCAGTGTGGTTTCAGCGATTAAAACAGCGATAAAAACACCCCTCTGAGTTTCATTTGGTAGGTTTGACTGTAACTCATTTCAAATATTACATACCGTCAACAGAAGAAAATTTAGTAAGAGTGCAGGGAAGTTGAAAACTTATCAACAATAAAATACAATACTGTTGTAGCAAGCGGAGCTTTTAATCACCGAACCAGGTTTAACTTTCGTTAAGAAGAGAAAACCAGGATTAATAACACCGCTTAAATCAAGTTAAATCGGTAAAATAACGACACCAGGAGCAAACAACACACGTATAGAATAAGGTAAGCCATTTTTATTTAATATTTTCACTTTTAACTATCTCCATGGATATCTTGTAGAAAATCCCATACAAATCCTAAGAAATCGATATGCAAATTATGTTCCTTGTGTGGTTCTCAAAGAGAGCTTGCGCCGCCTGTGCTAAAATGAGCTTTATCAACCTAAACAATAATTTACAAAATAAAAATATGAACTCAATAAGGATCGGACTTAAATAATTTTTTGCTCCTGCTTCCTTTATGTAACACTCGACCTTTGTTCCTACAGCCACGTGCTTCACAGTCCAAAGTTGTATTTTTGCGGAGTTTTCGACTGCTGTGGACCATAATTTTGAATTAATTAGCGTTATTCCGCACACGAGAAACATGTTTCTGAACTAGCAACATTTCGCCAACATTTGGTTCGCGGTTTAGTTTAAGACTTATATTTAAACAAAGATCTCTTACTTGAAGTAATTACAGCCTCCTTTTCAACGAAATGGAAATAGAGAAAGCCTGAGATACTTTGTAAACAATCATTATCAGGTGTTGACTATCCTGCCAAGTTATATCGCGATTATGGGAGCAATGCAACAATTTCAGGACTGCAATCCCCCTTTGTGGTACAGCAATATGGACTGTAAGATGATATTATATCAAATAAGCTGTAGACTGGACGTAAAATGCGAAACGATCGAGTTTGCGTGTGAATGTGTACATTTTGGAATAACTGACGGCATTGTCAAATCAGCTCATTTTATCCAACTTTAAATTTTGATTAAATCGCACTGAATCATTTCCCCAAAAAATCCTTTGGAGATCAAAAAGGAACATGCTTCACCTTCCAAAAGCCAGATTTTCAGGCCATTATTTTGTGTAGCACATAGTTAAATAACAGGTTACTTTTGACCTATTTTTAATCTTGTTAGAAGAAGGCCGGATAAATTCAATTACGTTGTGTCAATAAATTATCAAGAATTGCTCAGATTGCTGTCAAATTAGGTATTGATGTTGTGTTTCAAGATTTGATACTTTTTGTCGGTCCAAGTGTTTTTAATTCGTGGCGCGACGATCCGAGATTCGTGTGAAATTTTGAGCTTCAAAAGCGGCATTTGGTCGAAATTCAGTTATTATCGATTTTCTCGAAAATAAATCGATATTCAGCCAAACGAAGTAGCAGTGCTTTGTTTCATCATAAGGCCTACCTAACTTGAGAATATGAGCCGAATCGATTTTTCGGCTGTTGCCACCATATTTTGAAAATGTTCGATTTTTGGCCACATATCCTCTTAAAAGGAGACTTAAAGCGACTTAATGCGATTTTATTCGACTGAAGTGATAAAATCAAAGTTAGCAACAGTCTGTCCATAAAGCTTAAAAATAGTTACAGAATCCCTTACAATAAACGCAATAGTCATTTTGTTACTTTTGTATGCTTATAAGTCACCATAGTCTAAAATATCCAGATTTCAAACCAATTTAGCTGAAAAGAATTAGACAGAATTATCCCAACAGTTATTGTTAAATCAGTATACACTCAAAGCCAGGGAATAGATAGGCAGGAAAACACTATGGGTTACATGCCCAACATAAAGACACACATTTTTAATTTAAAAAAAGAGACATGATTTACATAAGACTATCAATAAATTTCCCACATAATTAATTAAAAATAACTTGATTATTAAACAAAAGTTTATCTTTCAAATCTTAAAAACTAAGGTTTTTTTTATTTTGATTGGTAACGGTGGACGGGAGTGAGCTTGGCGATCTGACATTTTGGAAGCGAGTTTAAAAACAAGAAACGTCTTTAGCACCACGCGAGTTGCATTTAGCCAACATGAAAAACTTAACTGGGGGACTAAAAAATGTTGATTAGAACATATTTTTCTTTAAATGACAGTTACATCTGTGGTGTGTCGAGAAGGGGTTTATAACCACACTCCATAAAATAATTGAAAATATTTCCCAAGCGTTTCGTTCTGAACGCCGGGGCTAATATTCCAGTTTCAGGTGATTGCTTATCGCATACTCTCAGTATCATCCGTATACTATTCGTCTCTACGAGACAGACTCACAGTGTGGCACTGTAATATAAACTCCAAAAATGCATTGTCCTACGTTCACAACAAAACAAAGAAGAATCTTAAGGGACGTAAAAAGACCAAGACCAGAGCAGAATCGAAGAAATGCAGCAGCTAATATCACTGGTGGGTACTTCAAAGATTAAGACTGATGGCACCTACATTTCTTCAAAAACTCCTCAATTCGGCTCTGGTATGGAGCTTTCTTAAGTCCCTTGATATTACTAGTGGGAATTTCAGAGCTGAGGCATATCCTGTCAAGTATTGAGAATAAAGGGAGATTTGCTGTCGTGTTGTTTCCAGTGTTCTAATGCTGTAGCTTTGGGACACTTTCAAACTGCTCCTCCAGTCTAACGGGGTAACCATGTATAGCTTTGTTCAACCAATAGGATGGGCACTGAAGTCAAACCAATCGCCAAGAGCGCGATTTAACGAGAAGCAGACGAATTATCTACTGAGTAAGTTCCTGATAAATGAGTAAACAGCGAAAAAAGTCAACACTGCCTCAGTTGCTCGCTCAGTGATAACCGCAAGGGACAGAAATGGTGACAGGTTGTTTAACAGCTCTGAATTTTTGACCACTCCAGCGGATCACCAGCTACTTTTCCCGGTTGGCGTCTAAGCGTTCCGGCTCCAAGGCCTCCACCCCATCCAAAACGAGTCCGATAACGAGGAAAGCGCAGAGGCCGAAATGTATTTCAGCGGCCAAAGAGGAGAAGCTCTTGACAACATCCAACCTGCCCATCCCATTAGCTTCGACAGCTACAACCTCTGTGAGATGATAGAACGAGCCAAGCTGTCGACATTTGCCAAGTCAATGCTTGACAGAATTTGCCTCAAGTTTGAAATCCCCACCAGTAATATTAAGGGACGTAAAAAAGCCCCATACCTGAGCCGAATTGTAGAGTTTTTGAAGAAATGTAGGTGCCATCAGTTTTAATCTTTGAAGTACCCACCAGTGATATTAGCTGATACATTTCTTAAAAAAACTCTTCAACTCCGTCTTTTTATGTCCTTTAAGATACTTTTTTCTTTTGGTAGTAAACGTAGGACAAAGCATTTTTGGGGTTTATATTACAGTGCCACAGCTGAGTTTGTCTCTTACTACATAGTATATAGATGATACTGAGAGTAAGCGATAAGAAATCGCTTGAAACTGGGATATCAACCCCAGCGTTCAGAACGAAACACTTGGGAAATGCGGCTTTTATGGAGTGTGGTCATAAACCCCTCCTCAAAACACCACAGACGTACCTGTCATTTAAAGAAAAACATTCTAGTCAACATTTTTGAGCTCTCCAGTTAAGTTTTCCATGTTGCCAGATGCAACTCGCATGCTGTAGTTTTTACCAACTTCATCTAGCAGCTGCTTGGTAGAAGTTGTGATAACGACACATATAATTAGTCGCAATATTTTGCGATTTGCAAAAATTTCATGTCACAGTTTTTACATAGTTACGTATTGGAATTTTAATCGTCTTCAAGAAGCGTCACGCAGTCACGCATTACAATTACAAGTCTTGACCTTTGACCGAATATTTTTGGAACTGAGCTATTGCGTTATCTCCGGAAACGAAATCAATAGTTAGACAGTAACTGGACTACATGTCTATCGGGTAGATTATCCGTTACGGGTTTAAAGCAGAGTTTAGCGAAATAATTTAATCAAAAGCAGAGTTTTCGGCTATTCGGTAAATACGCTTAGTCTAACAACGTAACGGAAATATGTTACTTAGGGTAAATTCTCACTAGGAAAGTTTTTCAGAACAGTAAAGGTCGGCACGCACGAGGGGACTAGTCCCTGCGACTAGTCCGTGCGACTAGTCCCGGCGACAAGTCTTTGAAGGGTTTACACGAGGGGACCGGTAGCAGGGACTAGTCCCTTAAGGTTTTCAGACGAGGGCACTCAATTGCACAAGAACATAGGAAAATTAAGAGGCAAAAGATGTTTCTTAGTCTGGGGCGTTATACGAAAACAATTAAAATTTGGTAACTTTTCATTATAGCACTATTAAACATCAGCGCAAACGAACTACACTTATTCAGTCGGATTATTCATGCTTTTACGTGTTCCGTTTTTGTTTTGTTTTTATTTTATTTTTTACAGACACAGTCAAATAGGGTAAAAATTCCATCAAAACGGCTGCAAGACATCTGTATATGCTTACAAAACTAGAAATAGTTTTTTATTCTTCAGTTGTAGAAATCTAGAAGTCAGGGAAAATTCCTCATTAGAAACTGCAATGTTTACAATTACCGGAAGTCACGCATCATACTGACTCGTGATTGGCTTATTTACCGTTTAGTCGCAGGGACTGGTCGCACAAACAGTTCACACGAAGGGACAAACATTTGTTTCATGCGACGAGTCCCTGCGACTGGTCGCATGAATTCAAACCAGTTTGAATTCGTGCGACCAGTCGCAGGGACCAAATTTTGGTCCCTTCGACCACAGAAATGTGTAGTTCACACGAAGGGACTAGTCGCATGAACCTGGTCGCTGGGACTAGTCGCAGAGACTAGTCCCCTCGTGTGTGCCGACCTTAAGGAACTCTATAGTCGATTTGCAGTGTCGAAGCTGTAGGCTTCAATGTCAACTGTGCTTGCGAGCTGGATCATTCTGAAGATGTATGGATAGGCAGAAGAACAACAAGCTTAAATAACACCTGCCATCACAAAGTCTGATACCTAATTTTATTGGCAGTTTCAGGTATTGATGGGTGCACTACAGGAAACACAGTTGCAGTGCTCTAGCTTTGTGCAAAAATAAAAAGATCTGACCACTGGGATTTAGCAATTAGCAGCCAATTTATTTAGCCTCTTTGATGAGAAGTTCTGTTTATCATTCAATGGTTTGGTTTTCTCAGATATTGAAGAATGTGCTACAGGAATGCACAACGGCATTGTTGATGCAGTGTGCAACAATACGAAAGGATCCCACAACTGTAATTATAAACCTGGATATTCTGGAAATGGAATTACATGCCAAGGGAACACTTTAGTATCTAAGTTATACGAACCCTGTGGTAGAAACTTTGATACCTGAATCGGTTGTGCGCTTTTTCAGATACTGACGAGCGTGCTATTAGAATATCCAACTGCAGTGCCCATGCTGTATCCAAGAATACCAAAGGATCACACAACTGTTCATGTAAATTTGGATGTGCTGGAGACGGATGGATGTGCAGAGGTAGAAACAACTATATGGCTTTGTTTTGTTGTGTTTTTGATTTACTTTGCCACTCCTTATAATGTTAGGCCATTAGGCTGCCGGTAAGCAAGTCAGATTCTCAATGAAAGCACTAAGTTGTACGAAACCGATATCTTTTTTTTCTTTTCAAGACTATCTCAGACCGTGATTAAATTTTCTTTTAGAAATTGACGTATATGGTGAAGGAACACACGTGTGTAGCCCGTTCGCATTCTGCAACAGTATTAAGGGATCATATAACTGCTTCTGCAGATCTGGATACCATGGCAATGGAAATAGTTGTAGTAGGGTTGGTAATTAGTAGTTTATCTCATTATTCCATCTTCTTTTCTTTTTTTGTTTTTTCTGCATTACTTTGCTCGCCTGATAACTTTGCTCATGAGCCAGTAAAAGAAAAGCCAACGGCTCTTGCTTTACAGTTATTGAATACGGTTGTTTAACATAAAGTCTTTTACGTATAATGCACGATCCTCGCAGTAGAATATCTACTGCGAGGATCGTGCATCATACGTATCTAATACCGCAGTACAAAATATATGAACTTCATATATTTCATTGTATCTCATAAAGTCTTTTGTTTTTTGGTTATTGTTTTTACATGTTTTACTTTTTTTTTTTTATCACGGCCTTTTGACAGGTAGACAGTTAATCTTCGTTAGGCGACGAGGTCGAAAGTTGAAATACTATTGCAAGGTATCTACTCTTCGATTCCTTTAATTTTGTCAGTTGAGGCTTTTTCAGGGGGGAAGGGGTGAAGGGGGGAGGGAGGGTGGTATCTTAACAATATGGATAACTCTTGGTTCTAAATAGGTGGTGGAATTAGAGCTTCTATGTTAACCAGAAGTATGGCCACCCTTTATATTGACTCAATGTTAATGTCAATTTATGTCACATGGGTGATTTTGGGTGGATGGCGGATGGACACCGGTTATAAAGATTGACGGTAGTTAGGTACAGTCATTCAAAAAATTCATTTCTGCTGATAACTATCATGGGGCTGTTATTATGGCAAGCTCTTCCAAGCGCTTAAAAATGAGTTATTTGCGAATTGATAGTGCATCGAGCTATCACACATCCCCTTCACTGACCTTGGTGTATTTAAATTCTACTGCCAGTGATGATAAATAAAGAATGAGGGTGAATATGTGTTAAGAAAATTTTGATTAAAAGGGAACGCAATAAACAAATATTATAGATAATAAAAGAGCGACATCAATCATAATTTAGATCAATTTAGATCGGACCAATTTCACATCTAACGAGGGCGTTTGATGTTTTTCACCATTGGCTTCTTTCTATTGTGTCTTTTTATGTCAATATACATATTAATTTAATTTTCTTTTTTCTTTCCATGTATATTTTGTGCGTTCTTTGTTGAGTATAACCGTTGAATTAGAGAAAGGAGTTTCGTTCTATTTTGCCAAGCTACGAGGGGTTTGACGTACATATTACTCCGTCACAAGAGTTTTTAAGGCGATATGGAAACGATCATATGGTTGATCAAAAGGAATCTTCGATATAGCCAAGGATATGCGATAGTGTTTCATTGGATAAGTTGTCCTTTTGTTTGGATAATTTCCGAAACATTAATTTTTTTTTCATATATTCGCTAAACATCTTGAAGAAAGGTTATTGTTTTATGAAAATTGATACATAGCGGTGTCGGAAGCATTGACTGAAAGGATAAAAGGATACGGTAAAACGGTGTAACAAGTTCAGGCACGTTCAATTTCCACCGTACTGTACAACTGCACAGAGATCTCTCTGACCCATGCTACAACATGTCTATCCTTTGGATCTGCTGTATATTCTTGATGATACTCGGTGCTGTCAGGTCTAAAGGTTAGTAAGTCAAGTGAAGGTCCTAGTTTCTAAAGGCAATATAAGCAAAGATCGCGAGGATGGTGTCTCATCTATTGAAATAGAAGGTTATCAGATAATATAAAGGTTTCAAAAAGAACTTGAAGTCAAATTTAATTATAGATTAAAGTGATCTCCGCGGATGTGAAGCTAAGAACATTGGTATTGGTAAAATTTCATTACAAATTAACCTGATATCAAAAGTTTTGACGTATTTAAAAACTGAGAAAAATTATCATGTGCAACTGACGCGTTTGACCTTTTTAAAGTAAAGAGAAATATACAAGATCAAACAAACCTTCATCAGTTTTGATTGGCATTATCTAGGTAATAAAACAGAAATGAAGATTCTGTAATAAAAGGTATTTTGATTAAAGAAATTTCGGCCAGTAGGACAGCGGCAGCGAAACAGGGCATAATGGCCTCAGCGAAAGAAAATTGATATTAAGGTTAAATGTATTTTATCGTGGTTTACGGAGTTAATTCAAGAATGGAAACTAGAGATCCTAAGAGTGAGACTTTCTTCTAAAGTTAAGCTCTGAATTTCTTCTCCGTATTCATTTTCTGTGGCAGCAGCGACCTTATAAACCAATGTGTGTACCTTTATACACAGTTTACCACGTTTATTAAGTACATTTTGATATCACTGGTGATCTGCAGTTGTAAGCTGATTGGCTCTCATAGGTGCGATTTATTAAAAAATCACGCCATTTTTTGCTCTAAGTCGCATCTTTTCCCCAACTTTACCAAAATACAACAAAAAAATTGTCTTTTTGAAGAAACCAATCATTTTAGATATACATTTTTTTAAAGTAGAAAGGAACCGTGTGTCTCAGCCGAATGATGCCATTATTTAATTGCATCTTTCTCAATTTCCATCTATATTCTTTGAAAAAACTCATCAGAAACATTAATCTGAGTAAAAGTACTCCTAAAAAATTGCCATGACACATGATTTATCTAAATCAATAGCAACAGAAGAATTGAAACCCACGAACATAGATAAAGCTTCATGTCAGAATTCCCGACAGGGACTGTTCTCAATGGAAGAGTTTCATTACTTGAATGTTCCTCATATTGGAGTATCGGCGGTTTACGACGACTTTGAGTGTATTTTCAAATGCCTCTACCACCCATTATGCATTTCTGTTAACTTGGCCATCGAAGGAAAACTGTGGTGTGAATTATTACCGTCTGATAAGTACAGCAAACCCAAGGAGTACAAGCAAAACAAGAATTACAATCATTATTTCATTAAGGTAAGGTTTATTCATGCGATGAGCTATTTTTTCGCTTTATATCATCTATCAAAAAAAATTCGTCTGGTTTTTGTATCAGTCGTCTTATCATTTCTTGTCATTTCAAAACGGAGGAGTTTGCGTTCAATCGATGAACTCAGTGTTTGCCTTTAAATTTTATTGTGATCAAGCTGGAGAATATGGTGAAAAAGGTATGTTCGAATTTGTTGACTTCATCTTCATCTTTGTTTGTCTTGTTATTTCATTTATTGCACAACTATTGTAATTAGCACCTCAACACGTGCACCTTCGTTATTCACACCCACCAACCACAATACATGTAATTACCATATCTGCACCTGCACCCGTATATATCTGTGGACAAGGTCATTAAAGTGCAATTTGGAACACGATAAGTAACGGTCAACACATTTGTTTCTTTTTAACATTTGTTTGTTTCTGTTTTTGTTTTAAGCTAATAATCTGATGATGTAGTCTGATCATTCAGGTGAGTGAAGTCCTAAGAAGGACTGATGTCAGTCGGGTAGTGACCACTACTAAAACAACTGCTGCCGACTGATGTCCTTCTTAGGACTACTCTCACTTAGACTATCACAGGTGACAATGGCTTAAATCATTTAAAACAAACTAAGGTAAAAATGTTGCGTTGTCGTATGATTTTCGAAGATTCGTAAAGAAAGATATCTGAAATGATATATTTTGAGAGAGAGCGAAAGTCGACATATTAGCCGTTCATTGTATGTTTACTGTGTCATCATTATCATTATTATTATAACAGTAAACTAGCAGTTTCAATGTCGGTAAAAGTGGGTGCTGGCGTCGGAGCTTGAAGGAAATGCTGATCATACGATTTTGAAATAAACGGTATAATAGGGTTGATGTGGCTTTTTAAAAGAGAATTACGATTTTTCCAACTAGTTTAGTTTTAAAGAGCTTTTGTGAAACAACAGCAAACGACAACTTAATGTTGTGCTCGAGAAGATTTCTTTTGACTCAAAGGTTGATAAACAATTGGACTCGACAGATAAAATCGACTCCGAATTTGTCTCAAAGCCCAAACAGTCATTGGTGTTTAAAGTTGAATGGTTAGCTTCAACGAGCGATCCCCATTTTGTTGAATAGTAGCTTCAACGAGCGATCCACATTTTGAATCTATGATTGCAAGCTTTTCCTTCGCCTCAACGGGCAAATGTAACTCAGTGGTTGAATTGTTTATCTCAACGGGCAGAGATTTTGACTCAACAATCAAATTTAACGCCTCAATGGGCGAAGAATGCTGTGAATGATTTGGATGTAGTACCGAAGTCGCTTTCGACATAAAGCAGTTTGGCTTCACACTTGCCTCTCTTTTCTCCCGAGACCAGCAAGCTGCAGCCGGCAGTTTACTCCGAATGGAAGCATTTTTGCCTAACACTTCACCGCTGTTGAATGCACCGAGAAAACGAAATGACCTCCATGAAGTAGGACTTGATCGATATCTTGGCACCTCCATTCGTGAATCGGCGAAAATTGTTCACATAATAGTGAAGCCAAACTGACAAAGATATCTTGTTTTCCTCGAGAGTCATCACTAAACTGTTCATGACCTTGATGGATACTTCCATGAGCAGTTAAAGACATCTATTCTAAGATCAGAACTGATCTCGTTTATCGTGTTCTTGATTTCTCGCAAAGCGGGACGGTTGTACACAGCTATTGCTCGAAATCGATAGATATTTCCAAGTGCATTTTATATACATGTTTATTCAAACTCATATATAACTACATAAATTTGAAAGGAAGAGTCAAGAGGTTAACCCTATGAATAAAACTCTCCTAAAAACTACAAAAAACAAAAAACAAAAACAAAAAAAACAAAAACAAAAAAAGAAAAAACGTCATGTCATCACAAACACCCCGGATATAAAAAACGAAATCGAGTGCGCATGTCTCCCCTATTACATCTGAAAAAGTGTGGCTTTTTCTCGCTATTTTAAAGAATAGCCCACTGCCTCGCTAGGGCTCACCAGCAAAAATATTCTGGTGACGGCATTGGAAAGATGTTAACCATTAGCCGCAAAGTTGCCGGTTTTCACTGTCGCACCAACATCAAAATCATTTAACAAATAAAGTCAAGAATCAAAGAGATAAGAGAACATGACTATTTAAATAGTCTCGCAAAGATTCAGGCGATGTTTTGTGCGGGAGCCTCAAAGAACGTTTTATTCAAATTTATAGAGGTTTATATGGAGACGCTACATTTGCGTCCCTCAGCGGGGCACAAATATGGTGGCGGGAGGCTAACAAAAACATATGCCATATAGTTCTGCAATGCAGAGCTTTTAGTCGTCTTGTAAGAGCTCATAAACATCTACATGTACCCATTCTCATATAAGGACTGTTCAGATTGCGAAATCTCAGCGGATAAGGGAGTTTTGTACGAAACCATGCGAGAACATTGTCGGCCATTCCATATTTTCAAATCGTCACACGCAAAAGCTTAGAGATTCAATCTTGTTTTAACACAAGACGAAACACATTCTGTCAAACTGAGAGCTTGTAAAAAATATAAGTCTTCAGCAGTTTTAATAACTAAATAAACTAAAATCTCAAAAAGATGGACAATTTCTTATCTTTTTAATTCTGATGACGTTACGTAAAGACCGGCTCATACTACTCTCCAGAAAGAATTAACATGAGATGAAAAAGAGTCATCATCTAGCTCCTTCCGATATCGATAGCTTTTTTTAGGAAAAACGTGGAGTTTATAATGTTGATTTTTAAATAGACTTGTGTTCGTGTATTATGAATGACTTCTTTGAATACTTCATCACCACACAGCTAGATGACGTAAATCAGTATAAATGAAACAGCTATAACAGGGAGGGTAATCAACGTTTTTATTCGTTGTGTAAACAAGAACAGAGTGAGACCAAAATTTTTCAAGTATAGTTAAGATGAAAATCAGTCCACAGCAAACATGCTTTATTCAGACTGAATCACTCCGCGTGCCCTTTACAGTCTAAACTTGAGTAAGGGAAATGAACTTCAAAATCTTGTCGAACCCAGCGATTTTAACTTGAAGAGATAGTTTTAATTTATTTTCCGTTTTTCATCATTAAGAATTTATGCCCCAAGAGAAAGACACCTGCGGGTTTTTCCGCCCGGCTAAGTAAACAAATATAATTCACAATGACATAACTTCCAGTGCGTTGCGTTAATCGCCGATGAGCTTTCAGCAACGAAAGCTTCAAAGTCCTGCATGCAGTGGCTATAGGTCATGTATTCCTTTCACATTTGTTACATTTTGCTTTTATTTTGCTCTGTACGGACTAGTTTCGTCTCTTCAGTAGGTAAGTAACTTAAATTTGGTCCGAAACTCGCCTACTTCACTTTGCTACGTGTCATGATTTGGAGAGGTGGTGAATATATCAGCTATATCAGTTTTGGTTTAGTGGCGAACTGGTCTGATATTTCTTGTGAACTTCATTGCAAAATTTAGGAAATTTTACTCAAACAAAGTTCTTCATCCTACAAATAGGAGATGATTTTAGGCATATTCAACATACCAAACTGGGCTGCTCTCCTCGAACTTCCAAAGGAAAAGCCCCGGTGGTGTAGCTGAAAAGAAAAATCTCCAAATTTTTTCTTCTCTTTTACCTAAGAATAGATGTTAAGCTTTTATGAATGCGCCCGTCGTCATAATGATGTTACATTGAGAATAATGAGTTCATCTCACGAGCTTATCATCTTTAACTAAAAGAGCCGAAAAGATGTCAACAATCTCATATATACGCATGGTAACAGTCTGGCACGAGGGCAAGAAAAGAGTATGCCAACAACAAGTTTTCAAACCTCATTATCTTAAGCGATTTCGCAGCAGTTTTATGACATGAGGAAAAATATCTCTGAAAAAACACCAGTGAATTCAGGTTATCTAGGTTAGAACTTAGGGCTAAGCATAGTTTGGCTGTCTCTGTGAAATCATCACAAATAACATATCAATTACGTTTTATAAACCATAATCGAGCCATCGAGGGCGCGTGAATCTATAGGGCTAGAGAGAGAAGTTGAGGTTAGATGTTGTACTCCCGTCCTTAGAAAAAGAAAAAGAAAAAAAAGGTGAAGAAGAAATAGGAGGAGAATTATGCTAATTATAACGCAACGTTTATCTTTCAAAATAGGAAGTTGTTTGGTTAAAAATTCGAGTAAGAACGACAAAAGCATACACGGAAAAGTTTGTAATGAGGTTTGACCTCCACTATTTTCTTGTCAATGAAAAACTGACACTTCTAAGAGATACATATCTCCGCTCTAGATCAGGATGCTCAGTGAGGAATTTATTACCTTTAAAAAAAGAAATAACAAATTACTTTAATTCATTTATTGACCGCGCTAAAAATTTGACATCATTTTATTTCAGTGTGCACATAAGTCTTTGGTGATTTGGATTCGATTCTGCTTGAAAGGGGTTAGGGCTCTTTTTTTTATGTCGAGGAAAGAAAAAAAAACTTTATTTTTTTAGGGTTAAACATCTGTAGGCCTGGTTAAGACACGATAAATATTGTATGGCTGTCATTACAATAGGTGTTTCAAGGTGATTCTTTTTTTAACGCTTGAACATTATTAGGATACATAAAGCTTGGAAAGATTTTTACAAACTTAGTGAAATATTTTGACGACGTTTCGACTTTGCTTCACTTCGTTATCAAGTTGCGAATGAAAATGACAAAGTAAAGCACACAAGGTAATAAAACAATAGAGAGAGTATTTTTGGGCCCTTCGATGTTATTTGCATGGGCGAAATTGTAATTTAATGTCAGGTGAAGAGTTCGGCATAAATCAAGTCGATCCTGATTAAAAAGCAGTTCGTAGATCAAAATGTCAAACTTTTTGGCGCATTTCTTAGGAATTTTAATTCTGTTAAGACAGA
This sequence comes from Stylophora pistillata, assembly GCF_964205215.1. Lineage (NCBI taxonomy): Eukaryota > Metazoa > Cnidaria > Anthozoa > Scleractinia > Pocilloporidae > Stylophora > Stylophora pistillata. The sequence goes on from NC_142524.1 coordinate 22,589,106, forward strand.
GCGAGAATAAAGGGTTTTTTTTTAGTTTATACCGGAACGTCATGCTGATAAGTTTTCCAATTTATAATGATGATGAGCACGTCACTTTAATTTTTGTACAAATCACTCAGACCCAGGAGAATGCCGCTATTTGGTATTCAAGCCTGCCAAAGCATTTGATGGTCAACGCTTAAAAAGGCACGTGATAAGAGTTGATTACGTCAAGGAGAAAGAATTTTGTGGGATACTTTGTTATATGGAGCCAGATTGTGTCAGCTATAATCTTGGAAAACAAGTAAGTGAAGCTGATGGGACGTATACATGTGAGCTGAATAACTTTACTCACGAGGGAAACAAAGACGACCTGGTCAAGGATCAAAGTTACATTTATGGAGGAGCAGAGGCATGTGCCAATTCCAGACTTTTCTTAATTTTTTATTAACTGATGATCAAAGAGGCAAAATTGAGGATTAGTAATCGTATCTTTTCTTCTTCCTTTTACGTTTTTGCTTGAATTGGCATTTGCCACAGTTATAAGCTTTTTCTGTTGCGAAAATCAGGTTGCAGGTGATTGTCCTCTTCAGCTTTTATGTTTTGTCTGTCTTAGCTTGGTCATCGACTAGAGAACTTTTTCCTCTAAATCCCCCGTTATTTACGTGCATATGTATGCAGAATTTACAAAAGAAATTCCCTTGAGACGAGAAATGGGTTAAGAAACAAATTATTTTGTTATTATCTCCAGAATTAAATTAATGGTTGTCTTTACTACAACTACACGCTAATCAAAAATTACATAACTTCGTCAATAGGTGTGATAATTATTATGTTTATCATCAGCATTATCATCGTCATTATCATCACCATCACAGTCATTAATAATTTCATAAATATTATCGTTATCATTGTCATTGTTGTTATATTTCATATATTATCACATTACATCACACATCAATTTCATTTTTATCATTGTTATCATCGCTTTTTAAATGTCAGAGTGCGTGCATCATAAATCCTTGCAAGAACGACGCCAAATGTCAAAGCGGTTTTACTGATAAGGGCTACCGCTGTGTGTGTTCAGTTGGATACAAAGGTTTCACTTGCGACGAAGGTAAACGTTAACCATTTTCTGATTATGTGTTTTCTGCTCTCTGAAAGTCTTAAGAGCGACCTTTTTTCAAGACCGCGTAAGCAGTGGCACATCGACCTAATATTGCAGTCAGAGATGCCTTATAGTGAACTTAGAAACGTGGTAGGGTTTTTTTTTTCCAGACTTGGTTCTTCATCCTAGAAAATTCATGGAATCTGAAACGAGCGTCGGTAGCCGTAAAATGGTGGAAATCAGTGTCCCGAGTAGAAGCAAATGAACTTTACTCATGAAAAGCACAAAAGGAAGAAAGCTCGTATCAATTCGACAAATTTGTACAGGAGGGATTGAGGTATGGCTTAAGTCTAAAACGGGACCGTTTCATTTAATTTTGACATCACAGAACGCTTTTAAAAATCACCAATATTTCAGATAGATAGATACTTTATTATAAACACCTTGCAGCCATGGGCTGAATTACGGAATATTTACAAGTACAGATGATAAAAAGGACGTGTAAAATATTACAACTTCGTCGTTAAGAAAGAAGGAAAATTATCTACATCTTATAAATATGGCTAAAAATAAAACTATTCTTCAAGCGCTCGGTTTTGCATATGGGGAGAGTGAAATCACTTTTGCGCCTCAGTGCGTATCTACAACTCTTCCTTTGGGGAAGGAGGCTGTGGAGTCTATGGGTGGGGTTACGGACTATCTCGTCAAACAGGTTGGTTGAGATTTTTTCCCTCCTCTCGTGAAGTTTCGGTAGGCCAGCCGTTTCTAGTGCTACACAATATGACAGGTTAGGATAGATGATTCTGAGTGCCCTTCTTTGGATCCGTTCCAAATCTTCACTGATGTAGTTTGGTAGAGAACGGTGGAATATAGGACTTGCGTATTTCAGGACGGGCCTAATACATGCCACATAGAATTGCACAAGTTCGCTTGGTGCAACTCCGGATCTCTTGAGTTGTCTCAAAAAGTAGAGACGAGAGGAACATTTTCTACTTAGTTCAGAGGTGTGCATGTTCCACTTTAAATCGTGGCTAATGGTCACGCCTAGCAATTTGGCACTGGTGACTACTTCAAGGGGTTTGCCATTTATGACTAGGGGTTCAAAATCGTGGTTGCTGTTAGAGAATCCAACTCGTAGTTCTTTGCACTTGGCCTCATTCATTTGGAACCCATCGATACTAGCTTGTCTTGAAAGGACATCCACAGCTTCTTGGAGTTTGCTCTCACTGCCCTTAGTAATTATTTCGGAACAAGATGTGTCGTCCACGTATTTCCACAAGTCGGCTGGGGAGTCTAAATCGTTAATCATGATGAGAAATAACCAGGGACCTAATTTTGTTCCCTGGAGGACGCCGGATGGTACAGAGCGAAATTCAAAATCCAAAGATTGCATTTGGTAGCAAACTTTTAAATCGGTTCAGGCTAAGCTCATGATAAGTGGAAATTGTGTTGTTTTCGAGGATATAAATATTAATTTGGGGCTTTTCATTCCCGCACGGAAAAACCAGGCTGAACTTTATGAAAATCGCTACATCATCATTTACGTCACGACATAATCTAATTAGGTACCCCGTGGTTATATCCGGAATTGCAAGCACATTTTAGAAGTTAACATCGTGGTCGACCAGGAAATCAATACAATTAGCTAGCCTTGCATAGCTAACCACGGCAGATTGGTTTTTATCTCGCTTTCGTTGCAAATTCTCATCCATTTCCTATGGTGGAATTGTTTACAATAATACATTCCTTAATTAAGCTAGCAGAAGGCGTCTGTTTTTCTTTGCGTTTTCGAGCACCTAAAAGTGTTAAGAAAGTTCTGTGGTAAAGGCGAAACACAGGCAAAGTACGAAATGATTTAGATAGGAGAAGAATACCAAGCATGGAGTTGGAAACAGAATGAAATAGATAGGGAGAACTAGACTTGAGGATAAATCTATGATCAACAATTTGCCATTTGAAATTACTACTACAAACAAAGAATCTTAGCTGAGTCAAGAAAGTTCTTCCCAAATTAAGAGTTCAGGTTACAAAACTCACGTAAATTGATTGGGTTGGAAACTGTTCTCAAATTAAAACAACTAAGTCGAGAAAAAGGTAATTCTTTTGATGTCTTTGATATTTCAGCTAATACTATTTCAGCTAATGTCGTGTCGTAAAGTCATTTCTGAACACCTAAAAACAGTCGGCAACACCGATTTTGAGGGCAAAATAGATTTAATTTTAGATCGAGCGCCAATTCTTAACACACTTTCCAGCAATCAGAAAAGATCACCAGTTCCGAGCATCTCTGTTTTTTAGGCGTTGGATGAAGGAGAGGGTCACAAAGATGCCGTGAATTCTAGAAGAGTTATCCGGACGCGCTAAAAGAAAAACGCGCAGGCCTAATCGCAGAATTAGTAAGGCATTTTTGAGAACAATTTTCTAGCCAACCATTTTTTCAGGTTTTCATAGTTAAAAATTATCATTTTATCACGAAACCCGCGTGTCTCTACTAAAACGGGACCGAAGCTCTGTGTGACGTCGCGCTAGTTTTCCGACGAGATTGACGGGAGATAAAAATATTAACTGCTAATGTGGGATAAATTGGCCACAATAGTGACGCTTTTATTTTACCGGACATCAAGAACATTGATATAATAAACATCACGCAATCTAGATCTCTTAAGCAAAGGTGGGGTTAAATATTGGCAAAGAGCCAAATACGTATAAAAAGGCAACGAAAGCCTGAAGAGAAGGCTGGGGCAAGGGAGGGAGCGGGAAAATTCTTCTACAGTACCGAATATCTGTGTTCGGATTCTGGCACGCTGAGAATAAAGGCGAGAAGGACCAAGAGAGAAACTAACCTTGCCTATAACCTTGGTGCTATTTGATCTGACTTCATTTGATTGGCTTAAGATCTGTGATTGACAACGCTCCTTGCCCCATGCAAAGGCACACCTAAATACTTAACTATATATATGACGGGCCTCGAGATAAAATCACATTATGCTTATGTCATAATGTTAGCCTTTCGAGGAAGATTTCCAAAATGCTACAGTCTAGTCAAACTGCCAAAATGGCGCGGCACATTGTTCCGGATTTTCTTTATATTAAATTTGTGGTTTGATTACAGAGACTTAATGTGTCAGCCTTTTTAATTACGGGGGCTGTGGAAAGGAAGACAAATAAGTAATTGCCGCAAATAATTACTTCTTACTAACCAAGCGAGAGGGCCGTACTGAGGATTATTGGCCCAAAATCGTGGTAGTATGGAGCGAGCGCAGCGAGGTCCGTGCAAAAATACAGAGGGCCAATATTTCCCAATACAGCTAAAGCAAGCGATGTTACTAAGTATTTTATCATAGCGTTCGGAAAAACTTCTCTAATTTTAATTTCTCGGCTTTCGCGAACAAAAATGTACGGCTTATGACCGCTTCCGTGGAAATGGTACGTATGGAAAAATCCAGATCAACTAAGAGCTAATCAGAATACTCGGATTTACCTCAAGACTGTTCTGCCATATAGTAAGTTGTTATAACCTTTAGGCTCGAGGTATTTTTAATAGCAGTTTATTTTCTCCCTGAGCTTTTTTGTTTGAAAATATATGTCCTTACAACCTTTTTGTCTCGTGCTCGCGTTATTCTGCTAGATATTCATAGTCGAGAAAGTCACGCATGATCACAAGTTTGTTTTATTTTTTTGGGTGTTGTCGTTAAGTCGATAGAATTAGTTTTGCTTAACGTACTAACTGCCATTCTATTTTTTTAGATTTTGACATTCAAAAATTATTGAGTCAGTGTCAGTGACTTTACACACCAATTATTCGCAGCTTCAATGTCCGAGGCAACCCACAGGCTTTTGACTGTCGTCCTCTAAACCTTACCTGGGTGGGGTAGGGAATTTGAACCGAAAACGTCAAGTCTTCCCAGTGGAATGCTGGTCGGTTACCTTTTACTATGGAGCTACTTAAAGCGGGCGGCTCAGAATATAGGGTCTACGAGGTCTAGGTTTTGGAGGTTGAATAGTCAAATCAATTGCTGGTCGTGCCTTTTACAAAAGATGTCACAATAAAATGAGGGTCTCAATGGAAAGATGACTTTCACGGCTAACGGTTACATTTTTTGGTCATTTTATACGGCTAATGCTAATTTTTTACGGTTACGTTATTTTTTGGACTCACGGTTAAAATTTGTCAATTTTTACGCCCGACGGCTAATTTTTGCCGTTTTACGGCTAATAGTTAAGCCCGTTGAGAACCACTAAGATCTAGCACCTGGGCATGGCATTTGAACATGATTTTGGCTCATGGGGGGCTGGAACCAATCTTTAATTAACAATTGATTCATGCTTTAGCGTGCACTATCGAGTTATGGAGCAGGCGAGAAGTTTGGAGAGCACGAAAGAAGCGTAAGAGCTGCCCGAGGCGATAGCCGAGGGCAACTCTAGCTTCTTGAGTGCTCTCCAAACTTCCCACGTGCTCCATAACTCGATAGTGCACAGCTGAAAGCATGAACCAATTGTTTTAGAACATAGCCGGTGGAATTGTGCATCAAATCCGACGCGAAAAACTGACAACAATATCAGTTGAGGCGAATCGTGACGGCGCTGATGCCGAGTCTCCCTTTCCGTTGTTTTTCTCTTTTTCTGCCTCATTTAAGAACTCTAGCGCAAGGGAAAAGGTCGAAACAATGTCTTCGTTTTCGGACTAGTAGGCCGAGTTTCTGTTTGTATCCATTATTGTCGCGAAATATATTATTTTTCCCCGCGCTAACAATGGCCGCTCGCGCGAAAAAATAAATTTCTGGTGAAGCGATTTGCTGCCGTTGTCAGCGTGCAATATCGGGATTTTGAGCACGCTTTCGTATATTGAATTTGATTGTGCGGTTCTGCTAGCTATGTTCTAAAAGGTAGAATTCCTGAAGGGAGGCGATGCTGAAGCTCTGAATTGATCAACGCATCATTTTTTCTTCTAGCATAATACTTTCAGAATCCCTCCACCTAACGATGTCATCTGTTTGATAATAATCGTGCCACAGTGTCTTCTTTTACCAACGACTGAGTCTAATGATTTTCCGTTAAAAATAGTTAACATGGGTTTTCAACAGGGTGGGGTCGAGTCCTCCCACAGCTGTATCTATGCTTTAAAGTGAAACACTCTTTCAAGGTAACATATTCAATATATACCTAATGAACAAATTTTTTGAAAGTGTTATTCTCGTGGCCCAAAAAACCGCAAGAAGTGAACGGTGCAATGTGTTTTTGTGATTGTAAATATTTCGACCTTGCATGACAACTGACAAACGCTTGAGTATGTTGAATTCATAATAATATCAGATTGCTTCCCGACTTCAACGTCTTCGGCAAAGAACATTTGACCTGCCGTTAAAGATGATTGAATTGTCCTCTTTCAAGTCCACAATGAAGCTCAAGTTTACCCCAGAACTTTCTTAACACTTGTAGGTGTTCGAACACGCAAAGAAAAACAGACGCCCTTCGCTAGCTAAGGAATGTTATTGTAAACAATTCCGCCATTGGAAATGTATGAGAATTTGCAACGAAAGCGAGATAAACACCAATCTACCGTGGTTAGCTATGCAAGGCTAGCTTACTATATTGATTTCTTGATCGACCACGGTGCTAACTTCTAAAATGTGCATGGAATTCCGGATTTAACCACGGGGTGCCTAATTAGATTATGTCGTGACGTAAATGACGATGTAGCAATTTTCACACAGTTCAGCCTGGTTTTTCCGTGCGGAAATGAAAATTCCCAAATTAATTTTTATATCCTCGAAAACAACACTATTTCCACTTATCATGGGCTTAACTTGAACCGATTCTGAGCTATACTGCATTGTGAAAAGGATAATTGAAAATTTGGTACAAAATGCGATATTTGGATTTTGAAATATTGGTGATTTTTAAAAGCGTTCCGTGATGTCAAAATTTAATGAAACGGTCCCATTTTGAACTTAAGCCATACCTCAATCCCTCCCATAAAAATCTATCGAATTGATATGGGCTTGCTTTCTTTTGCGCTTTTCATGAGCAAAGTTCATTTGCCTCTACTCGGGGCACTGATTTCCGCCATTTTACGTCTACCGACGTTCGTTTCAGTTTTCGTGAATTTTCAAGAATAATGAAGCAAGTCTGAGAAAAAAAAAAAAAAAAACCTTACCACGTTTCTAATTTCACTATAAGGTATCTCTGGGAAAAGTATAAAGGTTTTCAATCTTTCGATTTTCACTCGGTCAATTCAAACATTCGCACATGTGATGGTCAAGTGATAGTTGACCATCATTACAACGCACTTGTAGGTAAGATAACATTCTAAGCTCTGACAATCACAACGGTGTATTTTCAGATATCGATGAATGTACTACAGGAGAACACAACTGCAGTCCTGATTCCGTGTGCAGCAACGTGAAGGGATCATACAAATGTGAATGTGAACCTGGATATTCTAGCGACGGATGGACTTGCGAAGGTAATGAAGTAGATATTGCAGGTTACATACTATAAAGAACCGTATGAAAAGCTAAAGTAATGATGGTCGTGAAATGAAAAGCTAAAGTAATGATGGTCGTGAAATGAAAAGCTAAAGTAATGATGGTAATGACGTTGTAATGATGGTCAAGTGATAGTTGACCATCATTACAACGCACTTGTGGGTAAGATAACATTCTAAGCTCTGACAATCACAATGGTGTATTTTCAGATATCGATGAGTGTACTACAGGAGAACACAACTGCAGTCCTGATTCCGTGTGCAGCAACGTGAAGGGATCATACAAATGTAAATGTGAACCTGGATATTCTGGCGACGGATGGACTTGCGAAGGTAATGAAGTAGATATTGCCGGTTACATACTATAAAGAACCGTATGAAAAGCTAAATTCTACATTTTTCGTACATTGTTTAAGAGACGACGGAACGCGATCAATAATTGATATTCCTATTCAGATATCAATGAGTGTGCTACAGGAACCGATAACTGCAGTGCTGATGCTGTGTGCAACAATACCAAGGGATCGTTCAACTGTACATGTAAAACTTAACCTAAATATTTGGTAGACGGAAGAAATTGCAAAGGAGGATTTTATATACTTACTTTCATCGGTGAATTCTGACTAATTCAGTGGAGGGTCACCCATGAGTTAAGCTGAGCCTACAGGGAAATTTCTGAATCACAAAATGCAAATGATAATTTTAAGTAGGCCATAGTTTCTTTCGGGCGAGGCGGTGTGTAGAGACGAGAGTGACGTAGAGACAAGAGGATATCGAATCTGTGGCATCCCCAAATTGTATTGCTCTTGGGAAAAGTGTTGTACAGTATTTGTTAATTTTTTCTGCTCATTTTCGTTTCTTATGTACTTTAGTTTTTACCCTCTTCGAATTTACGCAAAATAGGAATAAGAAATAAAGTTATGAATGACCATGATAACTCTTCCCCTAGATCCCATAAGCTTTGATAACGTTGTACAGATCTTGCGACTTGCCCTTTTGTTTCAGCTACGATTTCAAGCTGCAAAGAAGCTTTTGACAGCCAAAAGTAAGTGCGATGTTAAGAAGTAATTGATTAATTTGAAAATAACGTAATTTTCCCCGAAATTTAATCATGTTGTTCTTTATTTGTATCTATTTATCAGTTGAAAACTCAATTTACAAGTAGTATTTCAAAGTGACGGATACAGAGCACGGGCTAATTTATCTATTAATTTTTCAAAATCCGATTTATCTTTGATAGATTAAGCGTGAGTGGTGTCGTTGTTCTCCATTTTGACTTGATGCCAACCTCCGTTTTCTGTCACGTGGAAATAGATGGATGTGGAAGGGGAGCATGGACCCCTGTTATGAAGATTGATGGCAACAAGGTTTTCTTTAAAGTTATTTTTTTATCTTTTATCGATCTCTCTTTGTGGCATACAAACAGTAACCTTTAGCCCCTTGAAAAATTTATCTTTAAGATGTTGAGTTCAAAATATGCCACCCTTTTTCTATCACTCGGTGAATATAAGATGTGGGAGTGGATCATGGCCTTTTGGTGAGAACTTCATGTATGCTAATGATTCATCTTCTTAGTATGGGAAAAAATAGAGATTTCAAAAGATTTGTGTTATGGTTTACGTATCCTTAAAATAATTAAAACTCTTCATTAATCAAGCTAGAAGGGAATCTAAGGGTAACTTGTGAATTGTATGGATAGGGCACTGGCGATCTATCCTTAAGTGTGACTCGCTCCTAATGAACTCATCAAAAAAGCATTAGAACTCCTACTACACTTTTAGATTTTCGACTTGATTTTATTGTTGTTGTTTTTTTTTATTTTCCATCATGTTTATATCGGCTTACATTTATGCCTTTTATGTTTGTGTTGGTCGTTGTTTGTGACTGATTTATTTAGCTTTTTTTAAAAACTGTTAATTAAACGATAGATTTCTTCAATTCCCCAAACAGCGAACTTTCCATCATAGCTCTAATTTTTGGATTAACAACACTGAATATAACCCTCTTGGGGGAGAGACTGGATTTGATCAAATGGAGACTAAGTTACCGAGTTATTGGCACACATCCTTCTCAAAGATCTGTCTCGGTATGGAGATCAACCGACAACTCAGGTTCATTGTCATCAACATGCAAGCGGACTCCCTGTACTCACTGATCGCTGATGGGCAATATCGCAACACCTCATTGGGTCGCGACACGTGGAAGTCACTGATTGGTCCTCAGGCTTCTTCGCAGATTTATTGCAACAAAGAAGGGTTTAATGTGTACTCAGAACAGCCATACTGGACGGATAGAGCTGCTAAAGCAAGAATCGGGTTTGTCACCAACAATGCCGATAACTGCGGTGATGTCGATACCAGAATCGGGTTTGGTACAGGAGGGCCGCATGATGACACGAACACTTGTGGAATCGTTGCATACAAGACCGGTCTTGATAATGGGCCGAAGTTTATTAAAGCCATGGGGTACATCTTGGTGCAGTGACGATTGAGAACTGTACATGCCGTGATACACATCATGAACAATAACAAGGACAGAAACCAGATGAAGAGTGCATGCCTCAATAAACGCTAATTATCTGTACAGATTATCATGCACACTGATGAAACACTATTACTTATATAAAGCAGTATTATGAAGATGCATTCCCAGAAACTGAGAGCACATGTACATAGGGAATAATACATGGGCGTGCCTGGGTAAGGAATTCTCGTGTTCGACTCAATATTTCACTTGGTCGCTGCCCTCACTTCTGCCGAGATATGGAGTTGAACAAGATAAGACTAATTCCATCTACAAACAACCATGTATTATTTTTGTTTATTATAGGAACACCACAGGCCTTTACCGACCCTAAAAGTCGACTTTATTAACGAATTCAAGTAAAGAGAGTGAAAAGAGCACATAAAACTATTGTCAGTCGAGAAATCTGACAATTTTTCAAATTAATAGCCACAACTGATGTATAACCTCACTCAAGAGACATTGATCTCGCTCTTTAAGGGCAAGTCTTTCAAGTAGATGGCTTCCAAAATATTAAATTACGGCTGTTATGTCTCCCAATTTTACGTTCTAGCTGAGTCTAGGTCCAAGTTGACCCTAGGTACTGCTAGATTGACACTTTTGGTCAAAAAATGTATTACTGTTTATCAGTGTGCCCATGATTGACAAATAAAAGTTCAGCGGTAACAGTTTTTGCCAAGTCATTTGGTGGAGCCAAATAAAATTTCGTCAGCAGATTACACCCGGGCCCTAATGTAACATCATCATTTACGTACACGAATGTTCAGAAATGCACTCGGGTTAATGTTACTTAAATTAGAATTTCATACATCAGGCTAAATTCAGGAAAGTATTTCAGAATTATTAGAAATAATAGATAATGATAAATGGTTCTTCCGGCTCATTTAGATTTTGTACTTACAGTGAGACCGAATAATTTGGAAGTAAAAAAAGGACGAAAGCGTGAAATCAGGACGCAAGTGACTGCAAATAGGGTAGTGTATTGATATTAATGTACTACAGTATTGTGCAAAAGTAATGCAAACGATTACCGTCGGATGTCGCGCTTTGTAGTAGCACATATACTTACTGTAGTAAAAAGTACTAAAAATTAATACAGTATAAAGACTTTCTAAAATTGTATCGTAAATGCACAATTATTTCTTCGTAGAGTTAATGAAGTAGTAATAAATAACAAGTGCTCTTTAATTACAGGAAAAAAAAACAGACATATCAACAAACAATCCCACTCTTTTAAAGAGGATCAGAGTCGAATTGCGTTTTTTTTTTCTGAGAAAAACAAGCTCATTCATAGATCGAGCAATTAGCGTTAAGAATAGCAAAACAAAATCCACGTTAGCAATATTCTGATCATATATATTTTACGAAAAGCATTTTTGTCACACATACTCTTGGAACAGTTATCATTAATGGAGGGAAACTGTTGATTTGGAATCCGAGGGAGGGGTAGGTAGTTCGGGTTTGGTCTCAGTAAACAATTTCTTACCTCTAAATATAACTTGTTTTCAAGGAAAGTGACTTTGGGCTGCTTTTAATGCAGTTTTCAATATCTTCACGGTCGAAAATCGAAACTTTCATTGGTGAATTTTTTTTTCTCTTTTCTTTTTTTTTTATTTTTTGGCTGAAATGAGACAAAACAGCTTTTTTCACCTAGAGACGTTTTCTTTCTATCATTCGCCTCTTTATTTTCAGCGATAGCAAGACGGAGAAGCGTATTTTTACCAACACTGGCAATATTGAACAACAACAAACATATGAAACATATGAGTGAACTGCGGTTATGAGACGTATATAAGAACGATCCTTCGCAGTAAAGCACTATTTGAGCAATAGTGGAAATCAGACTTGAAAAAAAAAAATTTCAGGCCTGTACGGGATTCGAACCACTGACCTCTGCGATACTAGTGCAGCGCTCTACCAATTGAGCTAACAAGCCAACTGGGAGCAGGCCATCAAATTAATTCGATATAAACCCGTAGATGATAAATCGAACAACAACAAACATATGAAACATATGAGTGAACTGCGGTTATGAGACGTATATAAGAACGATCCTTCAGGTCTGATTTCCACTATTGCTCAAATAGTGCTTTACTGCGAAGGATCGTTCTTATATACGTCTCATAACCGCAGTTCACTCATATGTTTCATATGTTTGTTGTTGTTCGATTTATCATCTACGGGTTTATATCGATATAATTTGATGGCCTGCTCCCAGTTGGCTTGTTAGCTCAATTGGTAGAGCGCTGCACTAGTATCGCAGAGGTCAGTGGTTCGAATCCCGTACAGGCCTGAAATTTTTTTTTTTTTAGGTCTGATTTCCACTATTGCTCAAATAGTGCTTTACTGCGAAGGATCGTTCTTATCTACTGGCAATATTGTTGCGATATGTTTCTGCTCGCGTCAACGTGTCGCGCAACGTGTCAAGCACCGAAAGAAACTGTGTCAGTTACAATCTTGAAAAACGACAAATTGGAGAGGATAGAACACATAAATGTGAGCTGAATAATACTACTCATGAAGAAAACAAAGCAGACCCGATCGAGCACTAAAGTTACATTGATCGAGGAGCAGAGGTAAGTGCCATTAATTAGATATTTTTTCTTAACTTCATGTTACTGACACTCAACAAGACAAAAGTAAGGGATTCAAAATTGTCTTTCTCTTCATTAACTTTTCCGGTTGGCTTTTGCCATCAATTCAGTTATTAGAATGATGCTGTAGTAGTTCTCAATTTTGTTGAGGTTATTGTCAAGAATAGCCATGTATGAGGTGCAATGATCAGGTTGCAGGAAATTGTATTATTTTTCACAGAATAGGATGTATGAGTGTCTTTATTACCAACTCCATACAGAGTGCAAATTGCATGCCCCCGTGGAAGTTATTATTACCACTACTATCATCATCGTCATCATTATCATCGGCATTATCTCTTTCATCGTTATTAAACAAATATTACAATTATTGTTATGTTCATTATTATCATTGTCTTTATTAATAATATTATCACTACCATTATTGCTTTATAATGTCAGAGTGCTTGTATTACCAATCCTTGCAAGCAAAACGCCAAATGTCAAAGCGGTTTTACTGACAAGGGTTACCGCTGTAGGTGTTCTGATGGATACAATGGTCAGACTTGCGATGGAGGTAACAATGTTTACATGAATAGGTAGACTCACAACTTTTAAAACCTGAAAGGCCATTGAAAAGCGCTGTTTTAACAAAAAACTATGAAATACACTCTGATGTATTTCCAGATATTGACGAATGTGTTGTAAAGGAGCACAGCTGCGGTGCTAATGCTGTGTGCAACAATACTAAGGGATAGTACAATTGTGAATGTAAAGTTGGATATTCTGGGGATGAAAGAACTTGCCAAGGTGAATGTGGCTATATTCTTATTCATAATACATCAGTTATTTGATTCTAAATGAATCCCCTGACCGAATGTGCCCCAACTAAAACTGGCGATTAAAGTGTAACTATACACGTATAAAGGATATATTACATATATTACAGCTTGAGAATCTAGGAAAACCTAGACTGTTTTAAAAGATTTCCATTCTGCTGTAATTTCCCTCAACTTAAGAAAGACCGTTTCCCTACTAGTTTTTACACTTCTGTATCTGTAGTCTCCTTTTAGCCAGAGAGGGTTTTGATAATTCTAAATCAAGATACAACAAAAAATATCAACCACGGTGGGAAACCTAAGGTGTTGTATTTTGCGATGTGACTTTAATTGTGGCTTACTAGTTCTTGATTCATTAAAACAATGCTTATGGTCCCTTCCAAACAGCTTTTTTTTTGTCGTTGCTTGTTGTCATAATGTTAAAAAAGTTTTGCACGGTCGGTAATATAAGTGTTAAACGTTATCTGTCATCGGTTTAACACCTTTGAGTTTCCAATGAGTTTATGCTGGCTAATATTTTCTTCTGTACTGACTGGACGTTTTGGAAAAATTATTTACTCAAAGTTCATGACTGTTCAAAAATGATTTTCTTCTTTTCCCAATCAGCAAAATTTTCATTATGATTTCAACTTGTGGATAAACAAGAAAGAATACAACCTTCCTAGAGGATCGAATGGGTTTGACCAAGAGGAGACCAGGTTACTGACCCACTGGAACACTGCGTTTCCAAAAATTTGTCTTGGTATGAATATCAACGAACTGCTCAGGTTCGTTTATGATCAACATGCAGGCCGACTCGCTGTACTCACTGAATGCTGATGGACGCTACCGCGCTACCTTATCGGGTCGTAACACGTGGAAGTCACTAACTGGCCCGCAAGCCTACTTGCAGCCTTACTGTAATAAAGAAGGGGTTCAATATTCCACCGGAGAATGATTGCTGGAAGGATAAAGTTTCCAAAGTTAAATTGGCTTTGTCGCCAACAACAAGGATAACTGCCGTGATGTTCATTCCTGGTCGGTTTTGGCACAGGAGTGCCACATATTTCCCTACACATGCATTATAATAATGGCTATCGACTGAACTGTTTTGTAAGCACTAACATATCTTCAAATATCTATATAGCAATATTCAAGGGACAACTAATATAAAACAGTATTTGGAACTCGAGCTAAGATTATCATGATAACATTCGCATACGTCAATGGAAATAATCAGAGACAAATCTAGTTATGGAGGGTATCACAACTATAACGAAACTATCTATGTGAACATGCTGAAGTTAGTAACAGTCTACAGAGCAAAACATGTTTAGAACCACCAGAAACAATGTACAAATCATTTAAAACGATGCTAGGTAATTAGAATATCACTGACAATTCTCTTTATGAGATCAACGAGAGTTTACCTAAGATAAAAAAAAGACAAACCTCGAACAGTACAGACTTAAGGTGGCTCAATAGAGTTTTTTGGCCGGGCGAAGAATGGGTACGAAAATAGCGCGCGCTTTTAAATGGCATCAAATATGTAAACAAACATGGCGGCTTCGCGCGAGTGCACAATTTTTGTCACATAATCGCGAAGTTTACTTGACGAGAGTGAAACGGCATCGATACTTTCCAGTAAATGAGCACAATATTGACAGTGAAAGACCAGAAGTTTACACAACGCCTACACAACATCCGTAATGCGTCGGGTCGCTTTCGGAAAGTGGAAGCGATCGAAACCAGAAAAGAAACAAAAATAAAAAGGTTACACGGAGGGTTCAAAACGTGGAATGCCAAAAGGAAGCTCCAGTATGATAACATATCCATGGAAAACGAACCCCCAGCAAAACGAATGACGCGAGCACGTGAGGTCAGTACATTTTTCTTTATACGGAAGTCTTAATTTTTGGTAAGATTTTCCTGTCAAGCTTGTCCTAATTATCGGCCTACCTGTTCTGTTGACTCCAACCCTGATTCCCATCAGCAGAATAAAGCTAAGAGGAAGGCGAACCTGCCACAAGGATCCAGACTGGTGGACTTAGAAACCCTTACAGATGGTCTGAAGGAATGTTTATTTTGTCATTACGGTAAATTCTCACTATTTTTAACTGCACTATAGCATATTTTAAACCATTATCATATAAAACAACATAACAAATATTGTGGAGTCTTTTTTCCCTGTTAGTTTACAGTGTATTTTACAATATTTCTAGGCCCTTTGTCTCTTGGCAATGTTATTGAAGAACAGCACAGTGGCTTGGCAAGCACGTTTACTGTTATATGAAGCCAATGCAATGGGGGAAACACCATTAAAACATCAAAAGAGCAGATCTGGTGCACGCGGTCCACTGACCTTTGATGTGAACACGAGAGCTGCCCTTGGCTGTTTACACACCGGAGTGGGCAACACCCATTTAAACAATTTACTTTCAATCCTCAATGTGCCTGCACTGAACTCATCGACTTTTAAAAATCGGGAAAGGGAAGCTGGAAAGGCAATAGAGCTAGTAGCAAAAAATAGTTGCCAGCAATTCCTAAACCTTGAACGAGAGAAGGCAATTGAAAATGGTAACAAGCCTGACCAGAACAATTAGGTACCTATTGCCTGTTCTTATGACAAGGGGTGGCAGAAACGGGGGCGAGGTTTCAACTCTAAGACCGGACTTGCTGCAGTCATGGGCCTTTCAACTGGTAAGGTCCTTGACTACACAACAAAAACTAAAATGTGCCACTCCTGTGACGAAGCTAAAAAGGCAGGAAAACAACCAAATGACCATGACTGTAGAAAAAATCATTCAGGCTCTTCAAAGTCAATGGAGCCTTTAGCTGCAGTTGAACTTTTCAATAAGGTAACTAAATCAAATGTCAAATTTTCAATTTACACCGGGGATGATGATTCAATGACTGAATCTCACCTAGAGCAAAAGGTACCCTATGGTGTGGAAAAATGAAGTGATACAGTTCACATAAAAAGATCCCTTACAACACGCCTATACAACTTGAGCCAACGAAGTAAGTTCCCCAACAGTTCAGTGTTGTCACAGAAAGTCATAAATTACCTTGTCAAATCCTTTACATACTGTATTGCACAAAATAAGGGGGATGCTACAAACATGAAATCTGCAATTCAAAGCATTGTGCCTCATGCATTTGGTGACCACACTGGTTGTAGAGAAACATGGTGTAGATACAAGAAAGACCCTTCTCATTATTGTCACAGAGATCTTCCCTATGGCAAAGACCTCCAAGGAGATAGCATTCAATCAGCCCTGAAATCTCTCTTTGATGAATATAGCACAGACATTGTTATAAACAAACTTGCACCTGCAGCAAATTCTCAACGTAACGAGTCTCTGAACAGTGTGGTGGGCTCGAAGAACCCCAAAATTCGCTTTTACGGGGGAAGTGAAAGCAATGATTATAGTGTCCTGCATTGTCTCTCAAGTAAATTTAGGTTACAGGTAACTTCCTCAAACTCTAGCGTCACTTAACATAGAGCCAGGTCTTTTCTGTGTAGACCATAATACGAAAATGGACATGAAAAGTTCGAAGGACAAACAAAGGAAATCAACAGTTGCATTCAAACGACGTCGATCACAATTACACAAACACCAGATTTCAGAAACCTCGAAAAACGAGGGTAAAGAAGGTACCATGTATGAAAGTGGCATTGGCCTGAACCTGAACTCTTCTGCGACAACATTGGAGTTGAACAATTCTGAACTTTCAATCACTGATCTTTATGATATAACCGCTGCTGTCACGAAACAACAAGAACAGTACGAAAATGCAGTTCCGAAATACACCTCGAGACCCACAGTTCAAAAGGAAAAATTTGATGACAGTAAATTTTATCACTTTGTTTTATTTGACATCGAGACAAATTCAACGGGAAAATAAGCAGAAGTATGTCAGGTCGCTGCCGTGGATAGGTCAGCTAAACAATTCTCATGCAACATTCTACCAACCAGAGACATAGATTCTCACGCGTCAAAGGTCAACAAACTTACAGTTAAAACTGTCAATGGAATCCGCCGACTTTTCAAAGATAATCGACTAGTAGAAGCCTTTGAGTTATCGCAAGTACTTAGGCAGTTCTTAACTTTTTTGAGGGCCAGAATAGATTCAGCTTCAACACGATCCACAAAGCCTGTTTGCACAATCTTGGCTGGACACAACGCCGCCACATTTGATATTCCAATACTTCGAAACGGTGGCGAAAATTTTATCGCGGAGCTCAGTTCCATCAGTTCCATCCGGTTTGCAGACACTCTGACACTGATGAAATCACTCATCAAAAACAAGTACTCTTCTATCCAAAACGCAGAAGGTAAATTTCCAAAGCCTGGGCAGAGTTCTGTTTACGAACATTTATTTCAAACCACCTTTGATGCCCACGACGCCCTAGAGGACGTGATCGCTCTTCGAAGAATCTTGCTTTCGCCTAGGTTGGCTTTGTCTGATGAAATGCTGGTGAACAGAAGTTCTGTAATCTCTGTCAAGGACGCCGCCGAAGACCTGAAATATCTTGACAACCGTCATTAGAGACTCTTGTCTTTTCGAGGAAAGCTGTACAACCCAGGTCATGCGGATAGCCCAATAAAGCAAAGCATTGCCGAAAAAATTGCTGGCAGTGGCTTAAGATATGAGGATTTAAATAATTTGTACCAACGATTTGGACGGAAAGGTCTTGTGTGTATTTTGACGAGACCGCCATTGTCCAGTCGCTCATCGCTTCCAAGGGTCACAAACACGACGAGAATAGTCTCCGCAATTTTGAAACACTTCGAAGAGATTTCCAAGGATTCTGCGGCATAGTAAATTAAGGTATGTTCTCAACTGACTTTCAGGTCAAAAGCAGTTTGTACAAAAACGTCAAAGATAATGACCGCCCGTGTTTACACACTTGTTCTCGACAAAACCGCGTGGTTCGAAAGTTCGCGCATGCTCAAATAGCGATCTTGGCGAGTTCCTATTCTGATCACGTGGTTGTCATTGAGGTGAGAAAATAGAAAGTTCCCCCTCAGATTTCTCGTATTTCCTTCGGTGAAATTCCTTAAAATTTGGCAGAGATGTTATACCCTTTTAGCTTTCCTTGCTGTGAATCTATCAGAAAAATTTGTAGGACAAGTTTTTCGCTCAGCCAAAAAACAACAAAAATGTTAAAAGCGAAAAAACTACCTTGACAACCCCTATTTGTTTCGATTTCAAAAGTTTCGTCTTGTCAGACTCTACCCGGTCGGAGAATAATAGAAAATTTTACCGAAGGAAATTGAAGAAAATTGAAATCAAAGTCAAACAGACGTCAAAAAATGGCGATATTTCAGTAGTTTTAATTTGGGACTAAAAGCCTTGACTTCAGAGGTGACTGTTGTACAGCAAATTTAGGCCCTTGTTTTTATGTTTCAGTAGCTTTGATTTGAAAAATAGCAAAAACAACGAGAAAAATTAACTTTCGATTGATGTCACTGGCGCGCGCTTCGTGATCTTGCATAACCCTATTGAGCCACCTTAAAGGCCCATTCCAACCGAGATGCCTTGCGCGCCCGGATCATTTTTCATATATGAAAAATACGCTATTTTCCTCGTAGTTGCGGAATCGCTTTGATATCCTCTTCCATCTTACTAATTAGGGCTTTCAAAGTTCCATCTTGAATCATGTGCGAACAACAAACTATTGTAGTATCCATATCAGTAAATGGTTTTTAATTCTTACATGTATGACGGTGAAAAACGTCATTTGAAAAGTTGATGCCGCCGAAGAAGCGGTCTAGAGGAAGGTCGAGTCTGCCCGGCTCGGCAAAGGTTATTCGACCTCGAGAGTCTGTGTATGATTTATGGAGGGCAAGGAAAACAACAATGGGTTTCGGTAACGCTACAGACAGTGCTTTTGCAGAAATGTTATTGCATTGTTCCTACGAAGGAACTAGAGACTCCGGGGAGATTTTTTCGAGATGAGAATAATTATTTGACTGATTTTTACTTGAGATCCTGAGATATGTATGCAAGCGATCTCATTTGCACAAGTCATTATTCTATAATTGAAATGCGTAAAGTAAATCAGTTTTGGCCAATATTGATTATTTGGTTGTATTGAAGCCGAACAATTTCCTTCAACATCAAGTAAGCTTTGTACAGGTTATATACACAGACCCGATTTACGATTTTTCAGTCTCAAATATTTGGCTGCAAATTTGCTTACTGTGTTCTTCACCAAATCTATTTTTTTCTTTTTAATAGTGTTTGTGAAGGACTATCAGAGTTCGCCATTTAATAATAGGGCGATTCCAAAACAAAAACAAACGACTGCAAAGGACCTCGGATGGAAATGGGCCTTTCAGATTAAACCATCTAAATCTAATGAATTTTGAGAAATAGTCTTGGTTCGATTAGTGGTGTTAATAATGACACATGGGGTGTTTACGTTAGGAGGTGTTCTAGAGTTATAAGTATTCAAATCCAGTGTTTACCGCAACTTTGGATGGGACCCGGTGAAGGCAGCGATGTTAGTTTGTTTTTTTATTTATTTTTTTTTTCACGTTGTACTTTTATTTAAATTATCATAGGTACTTTATTTAAGACACGTCTTTGCAAGTGTAGCCAATATGAAGTCGGGACTTCCTGGAAATGGAGATTCAGTAGTACGGTGAATAAAAGTGACTTTTTAGCAGTAAGAGTATTGAATTTAGTCTTAGCAAATCCAACTATTGTTTTGTAAATACATACATTGCTTTTCAAAAATCAAAAGAAGGGACTAAATTAAAACCCGTATAGGGAAAAAAAGATATGAAGCAACGGTCGAACACGTTTTAAAATGCATCCCTTTGAGCATAACTGCCCCCGATTCTCATACTCAATGTGAGACCTTGCGCTTCGATCTCTCAGAGCTAAAAAAACGATAAAAAAGATCTCATCCATCTCAAGCGTATTGATATTAGCTAATTGAAAGTGCAAAATCGACTTTCCCAAGTTACACGTCTTGTTGATGAACTGGCTGTCGAGACGGCGTATATATGTATATGTAAAAAAAATAAAAAATAAAAAAACAACGAAATGCTTGAGTTAAATAAGCTGTAGATATCGATTATGTTATTATACTCATGTACATTTTAAGCACTTTTCTGTTTAAAGTTCTTCTTGTTTTTAGGAAAATGTGTAAAAAATTCTTTTTCAAGTTCGACGGTTAAAACAGATGAATTTCTAAGATAGTGGATATAACGAATTTCTGTAAGACTGAGAGGTACTCAAATTGAATTTACACAAAGTGTGTTACACCTGAAAAACTGTTTTTTGTAGCTAAGTCAACAACGCCAGGAGGTCTTTCACAAGAAGGTTCAATATGTTTCTATATATATATATTTTTCTTCCCCCATATTTAAGTATGAAGCTGTGTAGTTGATTTGAATACATAAAGATTTTGAAAATGTTGCTAACTTCATTTAAGCGTGAAAATGAATTTCGCGTGCTTTGGGTATAAACTTTATTGGTGCATTGGGGACTTATATGTATTTTTTTCCGAGACTATATTGCTAATGGGAAACAATTCAAATATTAAGATAGCCCAACGGGTTTCCAATTGAACACAGTTTCCAAGTCACACAAAGAAAAAACAGTTTCAAAGTCACATAAACAGAGAACCCTTGCCGGTGTTTCACTCTGGGGTTATCCTTGCAACAGCGTGTTTAATTAGCTAAGGAAACAACGCATGCAAAATAAGTTATTTCGCAAAGAAAATTACATTTTGTTTTCTTTCCGTAAACAGGATCATTTTTAATGTGCATGGTTTGTAAGGAGAGTCCTGAGAACTCTGACATCGTTGAACTGCTTTTTCATTGATTAAAAGACGCTATTGATTTGCATCATTTCATTTGTGCGACCGAGGCTAGGAAAGTTCTCGAAAACGTGAGCTGCAAGAGCTTTAGATGCGTACAGTCAAGACACCCAATTCTCTTTTTTAACTTTAAATTAGCGAGCCCCTTACGGCATCAGCGATGTTTTTCGTTTGGATCTGTTTTTTGCTGGTCAAGGCTGTGTGTTCACAAGGTTAGTGAAAGTCCTCGTCCTCTTTTGCGATCTGTTCTTTAATTCTTATGCTATTTAATTGTGTTGAGGTGCTTTTACTGTAAGAACAGATTTGATGGTCACCACCTTGAGGTCTTGAACTATGTGTGAGGTGGCCTTCAATTTTTTTAATGGAAACTATACACACAACTCATCTTTCTCCCTGCTTTTCAGGGTTATTTCATTGCTTTCCTGTTTTCCTTTTTTTTTTTTTGCTATCCATAGACGCGTCGTAGAAGGGAAATTATTGATCAAGATTTAAGAAAAAGCTTGCGGGAATGCATAAACATTATTAAGTAAGCAGTTACTCTTTGTAAGACTTGATCGCACCCTCTCACCACATGAGCGGTTCATCATGAAAAACAAACTAAAATATAAAAAAAAATTGAATCAGTTTGAATTCATAGTCATGGTCAAGCAAGAGGCAAAAGATTTTTAAAGCTGGTGTCACGGATTGTGTATTGATTTGAGAAAAGCAGTATAAGATGAAGCGTTGTTTAATTGTGTTTTAAGCCTCAATAATGTTCATTATTGTTCATATCATTATAAATTGGGGAATTCCTTGGTCACAAAAATTGCGAAATGTCTAGCCTATGTCAACAACCTCCAAACAATTCATGAACTCGAGGGCGTTGACAAGATGAAATGCAAAAATTTGAAATTGATATTTACCATGAACTGAGACTTATGACAAAAGAAAACTACGCGCAGAGGGAAATGCAAAACCCCTGCTTCCTTTTCTGTATTTGTGAATTTTTGAAAAAAGTCAGATTACCTCCGAGTTTAAATTCCAATAAGATATTCCGCAGTATTCATTCTTTACCATTCTTTAGGCAATCGATTTGAGTTTGATCATTCTCGTCCCTGCT
Organism: Stylophora pistillata; assembly: GCF_964205215.1. Classification (NCBI taxonomy): domain Eukaryota; kingdom Metazoa; phylum Cnidaria; class Anthozoa; order Scleractinia; family Pocilloporidae; genus Stylophora; species Stylophora pistillata. The sequence continues at coordinate 22,611,524 of NC_142524.1, forward strand.
GTTGTTTGTTTTGCCTTCTAATTTTTTTCTTCACTCTTTCACTTACGTTAACACATTATCACGACAGTGTGTGAGAATTTCAGAGAGGGTGGTCTACTTTCATTAGAAAAGTTTCATTACTTGGATGTACCTCGAATTAACGTCATTATGGCATACGACGATTTTGAATGTACTTTAAAATGCCTCAACCATCCTCTCTGTATGTTTGTGAACTTTGCCACCGAAGAAAAACTGTGGTGTGAGTTGCTGTTGTCGGATAAGGGGAATAACACAGAGAAGTATTACCAAAACAAGAGTTCACATCACTACGACTTCGAAGTAAGAAATCACTTCGAAATCAAAATCGTTTTTTTTCTTCTTTATATTTCTTATTAACGAACTGAGTTTCTTTAATTTTTTTTTCCCTTTTGTATTTTCAGAAGTCGCCTTGTTCCATTGAACGATGTCAGAACGGAAGAACCTGTGTGCTAACAAAACGCACTTATAGATTGTTTGAGTGCCCCTGTGAAAACGGTTTCTCTAGAGAAAATTGTGGAGAATGTAGGTTAGAATTCTGACATTCAAGATGAAGGTTTCAAACATTTTAGTGTCTGAAAGGTTTTGGAGCATTCGTCTTAACTTTGATGTTTATTATTTTTGTTATGTTTCCCGTAGTTCATATCTTCATGATTGCGATACGTGAATATAACGTGCGATTTTATGATTATATGGCTCCGTATTGTGGTGATGGTTTTAGCACTTATTCTGTGAGTCACTTTACTCAGTGTTCAGATATTAATGAAAGCAGCAATGGTGACCATATTTCTGACGTGAATGCCAACTGTTAAAACACAAATAGTTCTTATAATTGTTCTTGTAGGGAGGGATACATTAGAGACGGACGCTCTTGTTCAGGTAAATTGAGGTTGCAATTAACACTGCAACCTTGTTGACATTGGAATAAAGCATCGTTCCTAATTAACTCGCGTTTATCACTTGTCTGAGCAGGTATTTATAAGTGCAGCCATGCACACTAAAACACTATTCTCAGGCCAAACTAAAAACGATTTGTCTGGTCAGACTCCAAAATGAAGATTTTTGATTGAATGCTATGTCAGGGGACAAAATGTATAGATAGGTGTTTAAAATTGTGTATTTCAGTGCCTTACAAAGCGAAGCGAACGATATCATGTATTTGGTGGCCTGATAGACCGTTTGAACGAGGGTCTCTGTTTTGCATTTAGAGCTCGCTCTTTCTGGAAAAATAAAGACCCCTACCATGCACTAGCAGTGCCTGTAGTTGTATATCAACGCATCACAAATCTTAGCAAAGTGTCACGAATAGGCCGTCTCTTGCTCATCAGAATCAAGTGAATGATTGTTGTCAGTAGAATGTTCTTATTCCAGTTCGTGTCAAATGATCGGTTGGTTTTGCCGTGATGTTATTGGCTGTAAGACTCAAGTGGCGTAAGTCGGTCGTGATTGGTCTGTTTCGATCTGTCGGTAAAGTTAGGTCGTTCTTTTTCGGTCGTTTGTGATGTTTATGTCGTGAATGAGTCGTTTGTATGGAGCGGGTAGTTGTTGACATCTGTTTAGGGGAGTCTGTTCTAAGTTAGTAAACCAGCTTTCCAGAGTCAGTCCTTGAAAATAGTCAGTGCTGTAGGTTAGGCATTGCGCAGAGTCACAGTCACTGTTGTGGTTGGTAAGTCGATGGTGTTCAGCAATGTGATTGCTGACATCACCTTTCCTCGTCGCCCGTCTGTGTTCAGTCAGTCTTGTTGTGAGGTTTCTGCCAGTCTCACCGATGTAGGAGGCTTGGCAGTCGAAACAATTGATCTTATAAATCGTTCCCTGTCTGTTCCTCTGTTCGTCTTTGTCTTTAACGTTGCTTAGTAACTGACGTAGTGCGGTGATGGGTTTGTGGGCGACGCGGATATTGAAGGGTAGTAAGATGCGCGAGATGTTTTCAGACATGCCTTTTATGTACGGTATGGTTGCTGTAGTCGTAGGGGTTGCGGTGTCGTTTGTTTCGGTAGTGGTAGTGGGTCGGTGGGTGTTTCGTCGGATGAAGTCGTTGTTGTAGTTGTTCTTCGTAAAAACACGGTGAAGGTATTTGTTTTCGTCGGATAAGCTGTCTGTCAAGTCGCATACTAGTTGTGCGCGTCGTGTTGGAGTCCTGATAGTTGTGGCTTTGTGTGATGTAGGGTTTTAGGATGACTCGTCTAGTAATCTGTCTGTGTGTGTCGGTTTGCTGTAAACTGTCGTCCGATACAATGAAATATATGAAGCTCATATATTTTGAACTGCGGTATTAGATACGTATGATGCATTATCCTCGCAGTAGATATTTATCACTTTCACGGGTTTATTACGAATCAACTTAACGGCCTGCTCCCAGTTGGCTTGTTAGCTCAATTGGTAGAGCGCTGCACTAGTATCGCAGAGGTCAGTGGTTCGTGTCCCGTACAGGTCTGAATTTTTTCAGGTCTGATTTTCGCTATTGCTTAAATAGCGCTATCTACTGCGAGGATCGTGCATCATACGTGTCGTCCGTAATGAGTTGTCGTTGTGGCTTACCAGGCAGTCTAGAAAAGGAAGTTTGCTATTTTCTTCGACTTCTCAGGCCAGCTAGTTTATGCTGGTCACTCTCTACGATTTGTTTAAACAGACTGCTACATAATTCCTTATGTCTATGGAAGAGCGTTTTTAAACCCGCATCTTCCAGGGCCTCGCTATACGAAACCTCTGGGAATAGGATCCTTAAGACTCTTTTCTGAACTCTCTCTATTTGGTCGGACAAATAGGCTGGCAAACTAGTATCGAAGGCCTGACATGCATATTCCATAGCGGAACGTATGCACGCACAATAAAATAAGATTAGAGACTTACGGTCTATGCCAGCACGCTTGAGTTGCTTAAGCAAGTAAATTCGTCGAGATGCTTTCATAGTAATATATCTACACGATCGTTCCATTTAAGGTCATTCCTTACAGTGACGCCTAATATCTTAGCTGATTTCACAATCTAAAAAGCATTACCGTTAGCCTCAAGAGAAACAGTGTCCAAGTTATTTTTCCTTCGAAAGTCTATTCCGTGTTCCTTGCACTAAAGTGAGTTCAGTTTGAATTTGTTGTCGTTAGACCATCAAAGGACACCATGTACTGTTTCTTTGAGCACTGAAGCACCAAACTTTGGGAGAATTTCCGAGACCGTGGTGTCGTCGGCGAATTTCCACATGGAAGAGAGGGTGTTGCTCGTTGTGAGGTCGTTGTTCATAGCCAAAAGGAACCATGGGCCAATCCGGGTTCCCTGTGGGATTCCAGCCAGGACTGGTTTGAAATCCGAGAAGCAATCAGATTTCAGCTTCACACGTTGATATCTGCTTCGTAAAAAGTCCGCCACCCAGTTGACAACGGTCGGTTTTACTCGTAGGTTACATAGCTTGGCGATCCGTAAACTGTGGTCTACAAGATCAAAGGCTTCCTTGTAGTCCAGGAGTGCTACTCTATCATGAGCGCCAGTCCCGTCAGTGACTTCAGACCAGTGATGCAGCATGTAGATGAGTGCAGACGTAGTGCTTGAATCAGGAACAAAACCAAACTGGTTAGGGTCCATATACTTGAGCATCAAGGGTTTGAGAGCTTAGTCGATAACAAACCCCTCCAGAACTTTGGACAATGTGGATGTTAAAGATATGGGTCTCAGGCCTTTGTTAAAGTCTTCAATAGATGCACCCTTTGGAACAGGTGGAACATCCGTTAGTTTCCATATAAGTGGGACTTCGGATTCTCGGAATGATTGATTTAACACCTCGGTTAAAGCTGGAGCTAATATATCAGAAAATCCTTTCAACACCCAGTTTGGCTGGTTGTCAGGCCCCCCTGCTCTAAACGCACTAATCTTGCTTAGGTGTGCTGCAACAGAATCGACTGTCACTTGAATAGGCTCGTCATCTTCGCATAAGACCATGACGTGCATAACTGAAAAAATCCTCGTTGATTTTATCTGCAAGGTCTCGGTCAGTGCAGTCCGTGTGTATTCTTAAAATGGACCTTATGTCTTTCCGTGCACTATCACCATTTCCACAGAGCCGTTTAACTTCACGCCACCAATCGCAGGGGCGCGTGTACGTCCTTTGAGTCACGCACCTTGTTCGACAACATATCTTCGCCTTCTGGAAGCTAAGATTTAAGGATGAAATGAACTTTACAAGCCTTATGAACTTCTAAAACTACATGAGGTAATCAGAAAGAATTTCTCCGACAAAAGTTATAAACTATGCGGAGAGTACAGGCTATCCTTTATTAACTTATAGGGTTGGCTAACACTAAGGTAATTAATTGACGGATGAAGGTCAGGTACCACTCTTGTACACACACTTACATAAAACAGATAAGCAGAAAAGTAAAATGAAGTCTACAATTACTGAATATTTCTCAATAAGAATGGACCGATACTTTTTCTTTAGAAGCTCGAGAGGGAGGGGTATAAGCACTCCAAGGTGAAGGGTAGTTATAGCAGATAGCTTGAAAAAATGCAAGTCTTTGATTTAAAGGACTTGAGTGTTCCGTAAACCTGGAGAAGGTTATTACTCTTATAGCTTTATTATCTAACGTACTATTGTAAGTACAAATTACAACATTGACTGATAGTAGGCATTACCTCAAGCAATGATTTCAAAATGGCTCTTCGAAAGTATAATGCAGGATCCATTAGGAAATAGCAAAGCTTAGAGAGAATCTCTATACTTCTCTTAATGTTTACAAATAACAAGATTTGAAGTTTCATTATTTGATAGAAGCTTGTTTGCAGATGGCCAAGTATGGACTTTATCACGTTCGCAAATAACTTCACTTTCAAGTATATTAATGTTTAATTTTAAGAAATAATTTGCTTCATCTGCGAATGAGTGAAACTCTATATTCATGGTCTGTGGCTCTTACCAACCCACTCACTTATTATGCAAACGTTTTTTCCCCAACTTGAATTGACCATAAAATTATTTTAGTTTTGAAGAGAGTGTGGAGGTAAAATTTTCCTTAACAGCTGTACATTAATTATTCAAAATAATAGTGCTGAATGCATTTAAATTCTTAAACGCAGTTGAACAATGTGGGAGACTCTTACAATATTGTGTTTGATTAGTGAAGTTAACAACGCCAGGGGCCTTTCGCAAGAAGGCTAAATTGCTTTCTAGCTATAGCCGCTTATGAATATGACAGATAGGTTTGCCATCTGTTAGCTGCTTTTTGGATTTTGCAATCATCAGGTTTTCATTTTGTACAAATGCATTTTGGCGTCTTTTGAACGTCACCTTTATTTTATGCAATCGGTATATTTTTTCTTCTAATACTATGTCAGCTGATTAAAAACACATCAACTCAAAAGAGTCAAAGATATTTTAATAAAGTCGCGTAAACGAAAATTATGCCTTAGGGATTCACTTCGGGGGTTTACCTTACACAAACAATGGGTGCAATAAGTTACGCTGGTAACACACAATAGGTTCCATCACCAGAAAGAAAAACTACCTCTTGTTTACTTTCTGAAAACAAGACTTGTTAACTGTGTGTGGATAACATAGAGGGTCCTGAGGGCTCTAATATCCTTCAGTCGGTTTAGTAAGTCATTGATTTGCACATTTTGTTGGTGCGACAATCGAAAGGAGTCACTGGAAAAATCAAATGAGATTGTTTTTGCCTTAGTTTATTATTAAGGCACAGAGGTAACGGCCGCTATCAGTTTACTTCAAGCTATGTCTTTCCATTTGAATTGTTTATTAGTGGGGCTCTGCTCAGTGATACTCAGGACTGTTTGTTTACAAGGTAAGTGAAGTCCTCGTTTTAAGATATCAGGGATGACGCTGATTTTTTTCCTACTCGTAAGATATGAGGGTACTTAGTCTTGCATTCATTGTGGAGGTCTAAAATTAAATGTAATTTTTAATCCTCTGAATTCCGTATTGAATTTCGCCGTTCTCAACACGCTTCTTTTGGAACAACAGCTGTGAGAGTTAAAGGTCGCGGAACTATTATATTTATGCTCTCTTTTTACCATGCTAATTCTCTGTCCTCAATAATCTAAGGACTTAAATTGCGTGTACGCTAGCTTTAAATTCTTCTAGGTAGAAAAATACAATAACATTGATAAACAGATATGTTCAAATTCATGTCGAGCCTTTCTCAATGGCCTCCTTACACTCGACATGAATTTAAATTGAGGGCGCTGATGAGTTAAGACAAAAGGAACATATATTGTATGTAGGCATACGTGCTTTCTTGTCTTTCTTTTTTCTGGCTTTAAACTAAAATTCCTTCAACCTTGTTAATCCAAAAGTTAACTCAAAGAATGCTGAAAGTTGCTTTTCATAGACTGAACATAGATGCCGCTGCTTTGGGGCACATTAGTTTTTTTTTTTTTTTTTTTTTATCAATAGTTTTCGAATTTAGCTTGCGTTTTCGATTTAAAATTTTCCTATTTTTTAAAATATATCAGGGCATTTAACGATGTCGGATCAGATTTATAAAAAAACATTTGATGAAATTTTGTCACTTTTCATTTTTCTTTCTTGTGGTTTTCTCCTGTTTTTATTTTCTTCTTTATTCTTTCGCGTATAATATATATTTAGCAGCATCTGCGAAGTCCAGAGATGGTCTACTTTCATTGGACAAGTTTCATTATCTGGATGTGGCCCAAATTGACGTTATCATGGTGTACGACGATCTTGAATGCATTTTTGAATGCCTCAACCATCCTCTCTGTATGTCTGTGAACCTGGGCGCTGAAGAAAAATTGTGGTGCGAGTTGCTGCCTTCTGACAAGGAGAACAACACAAAGAAGTATTACCAAAAGAAGAGTTCACATCACTATTACTTTGAAGTAAGAAACCAATGCCAAAATTAATCTCGTTCATTCATTTTTGTATTTCTTTGTTCTCTTGCTGTCATCGAGGAATTTTTTTATTATTTTTTTCATTATCGTCATTATTTTTTTACCATCAGAAGTTGCCTTGCTCCTCTAGACGATGTCAAAACAGAGGAACTTGTCTTCATACGAAGAGAAATTACAAATTGTTTGAATGCCTCTGTGAAAACGGTTTCTCTGGAGAATATTGTGAAAAAGGTAGGTTTGACATCTTAGTTCTTGATGAAGTTGTCAAAAATTTTAGTGTCTGAAAGGTTTTTGCATTTTTGCTTTGATTATCAAGTTCAACAAAAAATTGCGATAGAACATTTCTTAAAATCATTTTAGATTAAATAAAAGGCTACTTAGAGCAATCTCATGGTATGAGATTTTTGCGGCCTTGACGTAACTTGTGATCTGGCTTTCTTTGTAAAGTGTTTTTGATCGTGGGCAACACGTGCTGGCACAATTATCGTGTTTGTAAGCGTTTTGATGGAGAAAAATTGTATTAAATTGCGAATGTGCGAAGAATTAGTTAAGATACCGGCACTGGCTTACATTGTCCTAGCTGGGCTCTTCACGGTTTACCAAAATTAACACTAAACCTCCATCCAACTACCCCTTTTTTCCCAAAAGTCTCGAGAGGCCCCATAGCGAAGTTTTCGTGTTCGTGGGTGGAACAAGATATAAATCAACGAAGTTTCACGTTAACCATTTTGAAGTAAGCTGAAGCTCACTTCATATTCGCGGTGTTTAGGTCTTCACGCACGAATCGTTCATCTTATCGTTACTTTTAGGACTCAGACGTCCATTTCTCTGCAGTCGAGTATTCTGTAGCATATTTCCTTTCCATTTTGGCTCCACAAAGGTATGTTTTGATGAAGTTTCGAATAAAAAAAAAACCATGACGCCTCAAGAGACAGGACGCCATTTTGAATTTGTCCGAGTAGTTCGGCATATCCTCAACTTTGTACCACTCCCCCAAATAAACGTACACCGTGACTTTGAACAGTGAAACTTGTCGGGGAGGGGGAGAAAAAGTGTTTAATCCAGGTTTAATGCATAAATTAATGTCCAACAAAGTGAGTGAATGGTTTTTAATTGAATTTCGCCCCCAAAACCTAAACCCTATTGCATGACTTACGTCATACCATGAGTTAAAAATTGATAAAAGACGACGATTTTAGCTAAACGTCATTATAAAGTCAAAATATGTTTGTGGGTTCCAGTCTATAAATACTGAAAAAAAAATAGCTGATTAAAAGCTGTAACGTGAGAAAAAGATGATTAAAAATATTAAACGCAAAGGCTCGCACATATGGAGTTCTTCTGATATTGAAATTAGGCTTAAGATTCTTGATGAAGAGCATTTCAAATGCTAAACAATCAGATTTTCCCTGGCACTTTCTTAAAACTGAGAATTAGTTTTCTTTTAAGAGGTTGTTGTTACCTTGAGTTTCTAAGAAATGTCTACCGATTGCCGAATTTTTGTTCTCAGCAATGCGTCGATGAAAGTGTCGGATTACAGATGATTTTCACTTGATAATGACGTTTAGCTAACGTCGAAACGTCATCATTATCATCATCATCTTTATCTGCCTTATTTTAACAATTAAAAAATAGAAGAAGAAGCCACTAGGCTTATGGGAGAGTCACCTCACTTACAATAATAAATTAAGAAAAGAAAAAGTGCTGCAAATGTGCGGCTTGGCCAATCCCGTGATTATATAAGCAAAAACTCTTGCAATTTCGCTTTAAAGCTGAGAAAGCTTGACGAACGAGTGACTGAAATAGGGAGAGAGTTCCAAATTTTAGGACCTTGGTAGAGAATTGTAAACTGCTTGACATTTGTACGGCACAAATGCGTTCGATAAGTACTGGCTGTTCTGGTGCCATAGTTGTGAATTTGGGTATTCCTTACAAAAAGATCGAGAAGCAATGGTAGCAATAAGTTATTTATTAAATAAAACATAAATTTAGCGATTTCAAACGTATTGACTTGGAAAATATCTAAAATTCCTAGCTTGGAGAATAAAGGGGCAGAGTGGTCTCGATAGTCTGAGTTGGTGAAAGCCCGCACAGCTCGCCTTTGCAAATAATAAATTATATTTAAGTTAGATACGTATGTGGACGACCAGTCGTCTTTTAGAAATATTTTTGATCTTGAAATGATTTTAAAAAATGTTTTAAGGCAATTTTTTGTTGTTAATATAAATACTTTTCAAAATCACTTCTTGTTCATATTATCAAGTTCATTGTAGAAAAGGTGCAGCTATTCAGTGGATGACACAGACATACACAAAGGACAAGAGCTCCGGACGCTCTCAGAGAGAGACCAAACTACGAACTTTTTATAGGTGTCACCGAATGATAAGACTCGTGGCAGGTTAGACCCTCAAATAAGGTCCTCGGTGACAAACTTCTTCCATACTGTGAGGATAGGAATGTCGATAAGAATGTGATGCTTTCGCGCATGTTCATTGTTTTCGTGAATAAGTTTTTTTTTTTCCTTTTTTTTTACGTTTAGATATTGATGAATGCAACACTGGCGGCCATACTTGTGACGTGAATGCCAACTGTAACAACACAAATGGTTCTTATAATTGTTCCTGTAAGCAGGGATACATAGGAGACGGACGCTCCTGTTCAGGTGTACATTGAAGTTACTTTTAAAATTAACATGATGATCAAACCTTGTGCCTAATTGACTCTTGTGTATCACTTGTTTGAGAACATTTGGCTTTATCTATACATAGTTAATAGTTGGATGAATGCATTTCTGTGTTAAATAAGAGTGGGGCCAAACAAAGTTTGAGTCGAGTGTAGAAGGGCAATTGTAGATCGGAAAATTTGAATAATTATAGGCTGTGAGTCATAGTTCTCTCCATACGATAGGTGTTTCTGTAAGAAGTAAAACAACAAAATGATCGATCTCTTTGCATCCTTAAATTGTTTCCCGCATAACTATTGTCTATTTCTCCTCTGAATATATTTTAGCATTCCATATAATTTGTGTACGTGTATGGTTTGTACTATCGAGTTTTTCTGTTTTTCTAACCATTTTCACTGTATTACTGCAGTAGGGGTGGACTAGAACGGAACATATGCGAACCATGCGAGTAGTCCACTCAATAAATCCCACCCATCCCACCCCAGGGGAAGACATCCATCACACAGTAATCTCCTGCGTGGGAAATTAACGTCTCCTACCCCTAACGCTATAGGAGACGGGACCTCCATTTATTCATCCCTATCCAAGAAGACTAGAATTTCTGACCATTTCTTGATGTTATATAAAGGTAGCATATTCTTCTCAATTATTTTAAGACCTTGAGTGTTGGTCGGGCCGGGGCCTGAACCCTCGACCTGCCACACAACAGTCCAGCGCTCTATCCACTGAGCTAACCGGGAGGCGGAATGAATTCTGATTTCAATTTTAGACAGAATAACAGAATTTCAGACAGAATAACCAGTGCGATTAGATACAAGCCTATTTTCTTTGATAAGTATGGCACTTTTTTGACAACTTCAAAGATGATTAAAAGCAATTTGGCATATTTCAGATATTGACGAGTGTGTCACAGAAAAGGACGAGTGTAGCAATGATGCTGTATGTAACAATACCAAGGGATCGTACAACTGTACATGTAGAACCGGATACTCAGGAGATGGACGGACTTGCAAAGGTAGTGTTAAGAAATTAATTCATAGCTCATAATCTCACAAATGTCGTCACAGTTTGACAGTAGTTCTGATTTATTTTTGCTGTTGTTTTGATTGCCTTTTTTTTTTGTTTTCAGAGAATTCAATTTGCAAAGAAGCTCACCACAACAAGCTGTAAGTTCAAAATAAATTTTTCCTACTTGATTTCACACCACAAGTTGTACTACACGTACCTAAAATAACAAGTTATAATATGAATTTAATTTACCCTTGATAATTCTGCTTTTGTCTATTTGCATTTAGTCTTAACTAGTGAAAACTCAGTATAAGTGTAATATTCAAAACGATGGATTCTACAGTTTTTATCTGAATTATCTTTATGTAATAGATTAAACGAAAGTGGCGTAGTTACTCTTCAAATTGGCTCGGTAACAACTTCCGTTTTCTGTCACGTGGGGGATTTTGGATGTGGAGATGGAGCTTGGACCCTTGTTATGAAGATTGATGGCAGCAAGGTATCCCTTTATTTGAATACTCGATCCATTTGTCTCACTACTAATGACGACACTACTAAAACTTTTAGAAATCGATTGATCTGAGATTTGTGTCATGATCAATACATCTTGATAACCTTGGGATAAAATTTTCATGTTCATAATTTGACCTCCGTTTTAACTTCAGCTAATCTCAGCTAGAATCGTTATTGTTCTTGATTGAGATAACATCTGCTCACAATTTCTTTGGAGCTGGTTGCTCGTTGGGATTGAATGATTCACTTGTTTTTCTCATTAATTCATCAATATATATATATATATTTCCCTCGTATACAGAATTTGTTTAATTGAAATTAGCCTGTCTCCGTAATTGGATCCTCCTTTGTGATCCGCTAAGTTTACTTCGGTCGTGTATCTTTAATGTTTAGCTGGGCTTCATATAGGGTTATAGGCTTCCCTTACCCTGTCACCTTGAAAAGTTTAATTTCCCGGGAGACCACGTCTCCGATCATGTAAATCACATCTTTGATTTCCATGTTGCCAGCATGGTTGTCCTGATAGTGTAGTGGTCATCACACCTGACTAGTAACAGGAGGTAAGTGGGTTCAAATCCCGCTCAGGGCAAAGTTTCTTTTCAACCATTTATTCTATTTAAGTATGATTACTTAGGGGGTCAGGGTTTCCCTCGTATACATAATTTATATATATATATATATATTTTTTTTTTTTTTTGTCTTCTACCGATCAGTTAACTTTTCATTATGACTCCAATTATTGGAGCAACAAGGAAGAGTATAATCTCCCTGGAGGAGTGACTGGGTTTGACTCACTGGAAACCAAATTACCGACCTACTGGAACACATCATTCTCCAAGATCTGTCTCGGTATGAAGATTAACGAAGAACTCAGGTTCATTGTTATCGACAAGATAGCCGATTCCCTCTACGCACTGATCGCTGACGGGCAATACCGTTCCACCCATTTGGGTCCATACAGGTGGAAGTCCCTGATTGGCTCGCAGGGTTACTTACAGCAACACTGTAACAAAGAAGGGTTCAACCTTGTACCGGAGAGTGCATACTGGAAGAATAAAGCTTGTAAAGCAAGAATCGGTATTTTCGCCAACAACCAAAAAAATTGCGGTGATGTTGACTCTAGAATCGGGTTTGGAACAGGAGGGGGTGGAGATAGAAACAACACGTGTGGAAACGATGGTGGCCCGAGACACATTAAAGCCATGGGATACATCTTGGTTCAGTGAAGAGAAAGAAGAGAACATTAACACATTCTTCAACGACAACGATCACATTCACGAACACAATAATATTTAATTGTCTGCACAGCATATAACATGCAACATTGCGGTGAAGCAATTGTGGTGGCAGTCGCTGACTTCGAATTGTGACTCAAGTATCCAGATTCTCCACACTTCATTATAATCGAGACGTAAACTGAAATAAGATTACAAATAATAAAAACGCTGCCTTTACCATCCGGAAAGATAAATATAATTAAGAAAACTAATTTGGTTAACTATTTATGTCCATTGAGTCAATCAATGCGTAACAATTCTTAACACATAATTTTTTAAGTGCAGATTTTCTGAAGTAAAGAAAATTTGGTAAAAACCACAATGAAAGAGATGCTTCCTTGCCATTTCAGTATATGTTGGGTAACATGTGCTCTACAATGTATCATTCTAACCAGGACACTCAACTACATTGAAGAATAAAAAGTTTAATAGTCTATAAAAGCCACTCCACAGTTGAATTGATTACAAGAACTTTTACAACAAAGACAGAATTTCTTTTGAGAACTATTTACTGAAATTTATACATCCGTGCTTTAAATATTAAAAATAGGATATGGCGTATCTGACAGCGATTTTTCTGAGAATCTTTTTTACAAATGTATATGCAGACATTACCATAGAGATGATAATCCAAAAGGACAAAAAAATCATGTTACATTATACCATGTCACTTAAGCAAATCTTTGGAAATTTCCATGGACATTTCTGGATCGATTAGAACGTTACGGAACATTCACATTTTACCATGTCCATAGAAGATCTATGGAAATTTCCATATACATGTCAGGATCAATTATAACCGTACATCTTAAATTTTGCTGTGTTATGGAAGGTCTAAGGAAATTTCCATGCACATGTGTAGATCGACTGGAGCTGAACATATTACATTATACCATGTTAATAGAAGGTCTATGGAAATTTCCACCACGTCAGGATCAATTATAACCGTACATCTTTAATTTTGCTGTGTTAATGGAAGGTCTATGGAAATTTCCATGCACATGTGTAGATTGATAAGAGCTGAACATCCTTACATTATACCATCTTAATGGAAGGTCTATGAAAATTTCCATGCACATGTCTTGATAGATTACAGCTGAATATCTTACATTATACCATGTTAATGGAAGGTCTATGGAAATTTCCATGCACATGTCTAGATCGATTAGAGCTGATCATCTTACATTATACCATCTTAATGGAAGGTCTATGGAAATTTCCATGTACATGTCAAGATCGATTAGAGCTGAACATGTTACATTTTACTATGTTAGTAGAAGGTCTATGGAAATTTCCATGCACATGTCTAGATCGATTACAGATAAATATCTTACATTACACCATGTTAATGCAAGGTCTATGGAAATTTCCATGCACATGTCTAGATCGATTAGAGCTGAACATCTCACATTGTACCATCTTAATGGAAGGTCTATGGAAATTTCCATGCACAGGTGTAGATCGATTAGAGCTGAACATCTTACATTATACCATGTTAATGGAAGGTCTACGGAAATTTCCACCATGTCAGGATCAATTATAACCGTACATCTTAAATTTTGCTGTGTTAATGGAAGGTCTATGGAAATTTCCATGCACATGTCTAGATTTATGAGAGCTGAACATCTTTACATTATACCATCTTAATGGAAGGTCTATGAAAATTTCCATGCACATGTCTCGATCGATTACAGCTGAATATCTTACATTATACCATGTTAATGGAAGGTCTTATGGAAATTTCCATGCACACGTCTAGATCGATTACAGCTGGATATCTTACATTATACCATGTTAATGGAAGGTCTATGGAAATTTCCATGCACATGTCTAGATCGATTAGAGCTGAACATCTCACATTGTACCATCTTAATGGAAGATCTATGTAAATTTCCATGCACATGTGTAGATCTATTTATAGCTGAATATCTTACAATACCATGTTAACGGAAGGTCTATGGAAATTTCCATGCACATGTCTAGATCGATTAGAGCTGAACATCTTACATTTTACCATGTTAGTAGAAGGTCTACGAAAATTTTCATGCATGTGTGAGTCGATTGCAACTGAATATCTAAGATATGTCATTTTATCATACAGAAGATCTATGGAAATTTCCATGCACATTGTTTGGATCGATCATGACTGAAAAATTCTTCCATTTGAGCCATGTTGCTGGAATATCCATGGAAATTTCCATGCACATTGTGTGAATTGATCATAGCGGAACATCTTAAATCTTGCCATGTCAATCGAAGATCTATGGAAATTTCCATGCACAAGTGTGAATTGATTATAACTGAAAATCTTATATTTTACCATTCTACTGGAAGATCTATGGAAATTTCCATTTACAAGTGTGAATTGATTATAACTGAAAATCTTATATTTTACCATTCTACTGGAAGATCTATGGAAATTTCCATTCACAAGTGTGAATCGATTATAACTGAAAATCTTCTATTTTGACAATCTACTTTCCAAATTCTGACCTGAACCGTTGATGCTCAAGCTTCTCTGTATCTGGAATGACATAATCTGGGGGGACATCAACATTTATTTCTGCATCAGCCTGACATAAATAAAGAAAAGCAAGCTTAAAAAACTGTAGCAAAAACGCTTATTCCAGAAATTTAATATTTGAAGGACATGAATCAGACAGTAGAGAATGAAATGACCTCAACAATAAATAAGCTTCTAATTTAAGTAACTTACAGCTGACTATACCATCAAGCTGTAACAGAGATCAGTTTGTGATTTTTCTAATAGTACTTGTCATTGTTACTAATATTATTGTTATTTACAATTATTACTATCATTATTGGTCTTGTCTAATGCTAAGAATTAAAATGTAAGATCATCACACTCCATCTGAGCAAAACAGATATCTTCAGTGTATGAACAGAGTATAATTGTTAATGGAAACTATTGTTGAGATTTTTTGTTTCTATTTATTCTCCATTGTACAGCAGATATTTCCACTTACTTTCACGACAGTTAACCACTGTTCTCAGTGGATGAGGGTTTACCGGTTTCCAGTTTTCCTTTTTGCCACTCCCCCAGTGAAATGGGTGACATCCCCTCCTTCACAGCAAAAACATGCTCAACCTCGGCAGCCTTTGGAGTTGGGGTGTAACAACTCTCAAAGGAGGTCACAAGCTCTATCAATTAACAAGAGAAAACATTTTAAGATATTGTATCCATCCATATTGTCAGGAGAGGATAAACATCAATCAATTGAAGGCTTAAAATATAACTACATGACCGTCTCAATAGTTATACAAATCTACTCTGCTCCTCTTGAATTTTATATATATTTTTTATTACAAATCTGTAATTAGTTAACTATAGATTTTCTCTTAGTTAACTAATTAATATATATACTACTGTAAATAGCTCCTAGTCTTTTTTCCTTTTTAGTGTCCCCAAATTAGTAAGGGATTTTTCCCTAGCTTAGGATGGCTCTTCATGCAATGACAATTTCAATAAAGTTTTACTACTGCTACCACTATTACTACTGCTGCTGCTACTACTGCTGCTACTGAGGCTGCTGCTGCTGCTGCTACTGAGGCTGCTGCTGCTGCTGCTACTGCTGCTGCTACTACTGCTGCTACTGAGGCTGCTGCTGCTGCTGCTGCTGCTGCTGCTACTACTACTACTACTCATTTTCCAAGCTAGAAGTTTACTGATTGCATTCCTCCTAACAGTACCTATAGAGGTTCTTGTGTCCTTCTTTACCAAAAATTCAGAAAGCCTGTAAGACACAATTTAATATGACTATCAGTTAACAACAACATTTAGTATTTTGAAGCTGCCAATTAAGCATCCCAGCAGTGAAACTTTGACTAAAATCGGCAGCATTAATAAGATGGTTCTGCAATGTAACTATTCTCAAAGAGAGTTTTCCTCTCAACTGAATTCAATGAAAATGAAACTCTGATTCTTACTTGTTAAACATCTGGTCAGCAGCTTCATGAGTGTGTCCAAATTTAGTTTTACCTATAAAGACAAAAGTTAGATTTGAAGGAATTTTTTGTTCATGAATCACGTTATAAAAGGAATGGTTACAAATTCGTTTTAGTTAATTTACTCTGATTTATGATTTAGACTATATACGAGAAGAAACTTGTTGGTGCAACTAAAGGACAACATAAGATGTACTGTACTTTTCATTTAGTTTGGCGTGCATCCATAGCCAATCAAGTACGATTTACCTTGTTTGCAGCGAGTTATTTCCCTGAAGATTCCTACGTATCATGCACATCTCTGCGAGATCCACGGCTTCTAAGCATTTCTCAGCACATCCAGATTTTGTTGCCTTAAATATACAGAAACCCACAGAAGTAATGAATATTTCGTAGCTTTGAGTCGATATTAGCCGAAATCTCAGACGGTCTGAATCCAGTTTCTCAAATATCCGTCAAAATCACGAGGGCGCCTTGTATCGTCAGAGAACCAGGCTAAATAATCGCCTTCGTGCCTTCAGCTTGAGGTAAAGGACTGTAACTCGTAAACAACAAAACAGCGAACGGCGGAAACAAATCACCCAAGCAGTCTCTTTTCCTCTCTCTACAAAAAACGACCAAAACGTTTACTCTTCCCCACTTCTTCTGCTCTATATGGCATAGCCAGCAACAAAATAATATCGATTGATTGGTTTTTTTTTTTAAGTCGTTACGCTGTTGGCTGTTTTGGTGTTTACGTCCACTCTGTAATGGCTATTTCGAACCCAGTCTCTCTAATAAACGACACTAATAGTTTATACGTTGCGCTACAGTCGAATTTAATTCAGACGAATTTAATTCAAGGTCGCACAAGCAATTAAATTCGACGATAGCGCGACGTCTAAAACGAATTAAATTCGTCTGGTAAATTAAATTCGTCCTTGACGTTTTATCCGTCTTGGTAAGACGGATAAAACATCGATAACGCGTCTTCAGTTTTAACGTCGCACCGAGAGTCGCGTATAATGAAATGCATGCATTTACTTGATGTATTTCAATTTATTTCAAAATGACACCTCTGACCAGAGGCACTGCATTTGGGAAGAGAAATAAATTCGGTTCAAACTGATTTCGACGCATAAAACCACGCCACGATTTACGTTGACGGAACGACGAATTCGTCTGAATTAAATTCGACCGTAGCGCGACGTATAAACTAGGCCTAAGGAATGCGTTACGATATGTCACTGCGGGAGTTCGTAATACTTCCTATCTAATTACCACAATTATCGCTTTGGATTTTAGAGCCTTTCCTTCTTTCAAAGAAGCAGCATGACACTTCTCGCCATCGCAACCTCCAGGTTTTTTCATTTGTGAACTTTTCCTACGACAGATACGTCTCTCTTTGTTTACTAGGTTAGAAATATCAACTTATCCTTTTTTTAATTTGGTTAAGATGACAACTAAAAAGTATGATGAAACTTTCTAAATTGCAGACAATGTGTCTTTGTCAGATATTTTCAAATCAAAACTTGAAATATCTAACATTATAAGGTCAGGCATTCCTTCGACCTTGCCCGTACATAATACAGGCTTAAAATAAATGACTAAATGACAAAAATTACGTAAACTCGGCCCTTCTGTTAGAATTCTTGTTTACATCAAAAAATTTATCAATACATCGAAATGAAAACTGCCTTTTTTATTGATCCTCTAATTTCCCAATAGACGGTAGTTTATAGATTAGGGCGTCAAGATTGTTCCACTATCCTAGTTGCTGTATTATGGATTTATGACGCTCCATTTTGCAGTGCAAATCCAGCTCACTAATACGTGTTCTTCACAATGTTCACAATAAGCCTTTTTTACTTGCTTTGGATGCGCCGCCCAAAGCCCGATTGAATTCCCGGTCTTCCTCTACGTCTAAAGTCGGAAACTTGTCAAATTCTTTCAAAATGGAGCAAAACCTCCTGGACTGATCTTCAACTTTGATGAAATGAAGTTTTAGTTCTCTCATTTTTTCGCGTTTCCGGCGTTGGGTTTTTGAGGTCAGTTCGTTCCTATCTCGTTTTTCACTTTGGATAAGTCGGAAAAATTAACTTTTGGAATACACTGATATCCTTTTTTTTTTCAGCCACGTCCACGATGTTAGCATCATTTTAAACACTGGAGGAAAAACACTTAATTTGGAGGAGCTCTTAATTGCTCTTTGGCTGCGTGAATAGGTATTGAATTGTGCGGACGGTATAAGCTGGCAAACAGTCTTCCGGCTATTCATAACGAGATCTGTTACTTTGAGAACATCAAAGAATTCCTCTACTTTTCCCCCTATATCAACTGCAGTGTTTCTGAATTGAGAATTATTATCCTCAAACAGAAAGAGAAATGTTCTGTTTTTGAAGTTAGGGAAGAGCTGATTAGAAATTTACCTTCAAGGTTGCCGCTTTGCGCCTTGTTACCGCTGAAGCTTTCATTTTCAGAAAGGACCACATTGTCATCGTCCTCACAACCTGCAGCGCTAGAAGTTTCTACTTCTTACTCTTTGGAAGCTCTGTGCACAGGCGAGAGTGGTGTTTCAGCTCTTGAAGAGTCTAACGATTCGGTACTCGATCGAGGCTTCCCTTTTCCGTTTAGCAGGCGTGCTTGCTAAGAGAGGTTGAAATACCTCCACGGCTGACTCTTCTATTCTCGTAGCTCGGCTCTCAAAACTTTCTTCAGTAACTGATGTTTCTACCAAAGGCTCCTCGGCGAGACTTGAAGGAATCGAGAGTGACAGTGGCTCTTCTGCAACCGAACTAGAGTAATCCATAATATCCATAGCCGTTCATGTATTCCTATTTCAGTTTGAAAAAACTAACAGTTTCCTCAACAGCGTGATGCGGCTGTCGGAAATTTGAAAACTCCTACGTCATCGGGCATACAAAAGAATTTCTTATGGGGTGTGCATATTAACCAATAAACAAACGATACGGCTTAAATGATCTCAATTCAAAATGGTGGTCGCACATTCTTCAGGGTTCATGCAGGTCAGCTATTTGACAAGCCAGGCTCAAAAAACTCAGTGAGTGAAAAGATAAGGGAACAACACGTGGTAGAGGGTCCTCGCTTCCTTACTCGAAAGAAGGAAAAAGGGAAAAGCGGCACTATTCCGACAGAAAGTGGTACTTCGCGAAAACAGAAAACGGAGAGGTGCGCCGGCACACTGCATCATTACAATAAATCATCCATTCTAACGCAAGATGGCACTGATCCTGGGTCTGTTGTTCACATGAAGCCTGCGAGTGAAGATCGAAGGAAACTCAAGGCACGTTTCGTTTCGAGAATTCTGAAAAATTTAAGCTTCAGTCAGAAGAAAAGAGAATTTGCCCTGAGAAAGATAATTTTGAGTTTGTACGAGATAAGGATCATTTTATATCGTGCAATAGAAAAATAAGTTTGGAGGAAAAAATGTTCTTGTCTCTTAGATTAGCTGCATCTGATTTGGCTTCCAAAAAGGTCCTCACTGAGTAAACTTGGCCTGTCTATGGCAATGGATTTCCCTCCTTTCGGCGTTTAGCTTACTCTGACCATTCACTCTCAATTTTTACTACCTTTTACATGAAATTTCCCACACAAATTTAAAGCATTTCGCAATGCGAGCACAATAGCAATCAATCTGTAACACTTTTCAAAAATGCCGCAAGAAAGTTCCGCTTCTGGTCTCCGTTTCCGCTAAACGTGTTTGGACGGAGCCGGCGATGCCGCATTTTCAATCGAATTTACTTTTCACACCAATGTAATTCGTAAAAGATACGGTAAAACGGTTTTATGATATTTCAAACGGCATTCATTGTTTCTTAGGTAAAATAAACCTCGGAAAAAGTCTTCTCCCGGACGTTTCAAGTTGTTCTTAAATCCCACCGACGACCTCAATAAACTGTTGTACCGAGAAATTTCTGACATTTCAAGATTTGGAAAACAAGTCAGAAAATTATTAGAAGTAGAATTGTTCCCCACGTCAAGTTCTGACAAACGACCTGTAAATAGTTCCTCTACCAGTGGCTGCGAGGAAAATCAAGCCAAAAAAACGGTGAGGTGAGAATGAGTCAAACACTATTTCCGTACAACCAAGTGAACCATTTTCTTTTGATGCTGAGACCTTGTCGATTACGACGTTTACGTCGGCAAACGTAAACGTAAGAGCCAGTGTCATTATTGTTGGCACACATCGAAAAGTGCCACAAATTGGTTTGTGGCTGAGAATGAGGTGGACCTCATGTAGCACATCATAAAGCTTTTCGTGCCTCTAAGAGGGATTGTATTATTGTTTGGAGACTCGTATACTCTAGGTAAGACACAATTATACAAATAAAATGTACTTAAGCTGCACATTTTACAGACATTGACTCCTTTATTTTCTATGCCATAATACAGTTACTAAATTGCTAAAAGAAGTGAGACAAAATTGCTGACTTGCAGTAACCTGCAGTCAAAACATCTGTAAACAATGCCAATACCTGCAAAAAGTAATAACTTGTTTATCCCTTATTTTTATGTGTTTCAGTGACTTTCTGCCTCAAACTGTCGGTTCAAAGGAACGTGAACTTATTATCCGTATGTAAGGACGAGAAGCCTGTTTCTGGTTTTAGGAAAGAAGCTGTCACGCTGAGCCGTCCAGCATGCAAGCCGGGATCAGGGTCCAAAGATAACGACGAGTGGAGAATTTGTTTAGCAAAACATGAAACAGATACTATTTTGAATATTCGAATGAGTATTACATGAAAATTTCCATAAACTTGTTTTGAAAAGGAATTTTGGACACTATAAACTTGTCACTATAAAATTCCATACACCCATTTTGGGCCAAGAAAGTTTGAAATTATTATAATTTTTTGCGTGTGAAAGGGTATTACATGGATATTTCCACGTACCGGTACCGCTTTGGTCAGGACTGTTTGATACTGTTTGTATACGAGGATAAATATTTCACTGAAATTTCCATAGATCATTTTGGTGAGGCACTATCCGGCACAATGAAATCGTATAAGTATTACATGAAAATTTCCTTGTACCTGTTTAAATTGGTTCTGAATGATTGATACTGTTTGTATACGTAAATGAGTATTACATGGAAATTTCTATGTATCTGTTTTGATTAAGAATGTTTGATACTGTTTTGTATACGCGAGTATTGCATGTACATGGAAAATTCCATGGACCCGTTTAATGGCCAAAGGTGTTTGAAATTATTTTTTTACGCACAAATGGGTATTACATGGAAATTTCCATGTACCCGTTCAATTTTGTTTAATAATGATTGATAATGTTAAGTATACGTGAATGAGTATTACATGGAAATTTCCATTGCCTTTTTGTGTGGCACAGTTGTATTGAAATCATAAATACTGCTGACAAGTTTTCTTCTCTGAAAAATAAATCGACTCTTAAATGGTTTACTTAACCATTCGAGGGATATATGTGCTGCTGTTTGGGCGAGTTATCATAATATTAGGGTACCGTTCACCACTGATAACTGCAAAAGTAGACGTCAACATGCTCATTTTTTACTGTTTAGTAACAAGTTGAAAGAAACCGATTAAAATGTTTTGAAATTAACTGAAACAAATATAAATTGTGATGGCCGATTGAGTCACTGAAATTGTTGATTAAGCCGTAAGTCTTAGTTCATAGACAGCCGCTCGGTGATGTTGGCGATTCTTTGCTTTAACCTTAGTAACTATACCATGGCAAAGTTTGATTTTTTTCCAAATTTCTTACTTCAGAAAATCTGTACTTAAAAAATTACGTGTTTCTTCTAATATATACTTCCATTTGGCTTATCACAACAGCATTCCACACTTTAATTTTTCAACACAGTTCTGCAATGCTATGGCAATATTCACACAGACAGACTTTCTTTTCGATCTTAATCACTATTTTTAACAAAAACACTTTCACTTTCGATTAAAATAAAATTATATGGTTGTACATTTGGATTTCATGGAGTCTCATATTTTTCTCATATGAAAAAAGTCCTCACGAATTTAATCAGAAAGTTAACGTCAATCTCCTTAAATGAAACAAAACATCACCCGTATGAATAACTTTATAAATTATTATGTAAAGAAGATCATATCGTTTTCAATTAGTTTCGAACTAAATTTCAATTGTGAAAAAACGCGAGGTCTAGAAGTTTGTATAATAGACGCGGGATATTCAAAACCATTTGCTTTAAATGCTTTAAAGGTATAATTATTACTTTTCCCCATCAAGCTCCAGTTTAGAGTTTACACCTCTAGAAGAAAACATCTGGAACTTAGTGAGCGTATGAAAGGACCTTGTTGCAAAGATTAGATTACCCCTGATGAAGGCGCTGGACAAGAGTGTCGAAAATTTAACATATCTTAAATATGTTTGATTAATTTGGCTGCGTTGATTGTTTCATTTTTAAATGTACCGAGGTTATTCTTTCTTTACAATCTTTACCCTTTTTGTCACCTAAGAGACAAGAGAGAAAAAATGGCCTTGACGTCACTCGACTTCTATCTCCCAGCACCGCTTACAGAAATGTTGATAACTTTCTGTACCCTCCCCCTGCCACCAATCGAGGCTTGACTAAAAAATTCCACCCTTAAGCACCAAACTCTGTAGACTTCGTATCAAGAAAAGTGGCTCAACTTCGATAACAATAGGCTTTGTTAGACAGGCGAAAAATGACCCTATATGGCCATTTTTGAACAATGGCGCAACAGCTTCAGAACACACGAGGGATTTGTCGAGGTTTGCGATTAGCGGGGAAATTTAAACGCTCGGAAAGACCTGACTTTAGTTTAGAACTATGACGATTTTATTTTAGAACTATGACAGTTTCTGGAGAAAAATTTATACGGAGAGAGGTGGTCTGAAATATGCGCTATCTAGTCTTCCAAAACAGCTAAATTGTGATGCCAAAAATTTGTTTCCGATCAGTCACGAACTTTTTCGCGGCGCTTCGGTCAAAGTCCCTCAGCGCTACAAAAAACCAAAGGACTGTTCTTTACTACTTAATGTGTGAATTTAGCGGGAACAATAGACCATTTTTTGATAAGTACTATTATTGAACTTCTGATTTGTCTCCCCCTTTACACTCTCCCACCCTCCTCTGGTACTCAATCTGTTCACTCTGTTTTCCCAAGTTTTCACCCCAATTTCACCTCATAATTTAAGTATAAGTCGTGGTTAATCTTGGTAATACTTTGTTGTAGCACTGTTGCAAATTTACATCTTCATTTTTGGAGCTCCTAATCCTAATCTAAAACACCGGGAAAAAACTCTTCAAGCTACTAAATTCAATTTTTCTTGTAATCCTTTCCTTTTCTCGAAATTTAAAAATCGCTATCCTTGTATAAACAAAGTGTGTCTAAGTTGTTATTAAACTAATCGAATCTTGCTTTGCTTTTTTTTGTGTTTTGTCTTTGTTTTTTTGTAGTATTTCAGTTTCTTTGAACCGCAATCCTAATAATTTGAGCTGAAAGGCGAATAATTAAATGTATCATTCTTAAGAAAGATGATGCATTCGTTTAAAAAAATCTGCTTCTAAAGTGAATTTTCATAGCAAACTTACCCTTGTTTACTAGTTTTCCAAAGAAGGCAAATAACTGATTAAAGGAAAATTGGTATTCAGTTACCTTTGTGGGGTTGTGGTATCAATCAAATGAAGAAAGATAAAAAGGGGAAATAACAGAGAGTGTGAAATGACACATTTATGATTGATGTTCTTTCTTATGCAATCTACGCCATGAGCGCCTAGCCTTTCTGGTCAACATAGAAAGAATAAATAAATAGATAATTAATTGAAAATGAAAAATAATAGACCGAGAGTAAAAAAAAATAATACAAAACAAAACAAAACTATCGTTTCAAAGGTCACCTTGAAACGATAGTTTCAAGGTGACCTTTGAAACGATGGTGAACTTTGACCAAGTTCACCATCGACTTATTAAGCCGCGGTAGGGCATTGAAACGCAATTCGAAAGGTCCTAATTGACACTTTTTGTTGTGGGATTTGGTCACTTCTTAAACATTCTTGAGTCAGTTTGCTAGACATAACGTCTCGTAGTCACGTTCGACGCACTAAAAACTACTTTAAAACGAATACAAGAATTGTAAAAACGTGTAAAATGGTATATAAAACGTCACTTGTAAAAATGTAGCGGAATTCCAAATCGATTTCGATCAATTACGATCCTCATCAGCAGTACTCCGCCATGTTTAAAATACTCATAAATAATTGTTCATATAAGTGACTCTGAAATGTCCACACTTCTTCCAGGCTTCATGTAAGCGGTCATGATGCATCAATCACAGCTCGTGGGATTTGAAAAAAGTTCCATTCTTTCTTGGAGTTCATAAGCGAGTCTTCGTTCACATTATTTATCCTCACTCCTTCAGTTATTTGTCTCAGCATCGCGTCATTGTGATAAACCCCCGTCACATCCATTCGGAACTGCTTTACCTCTCTATTGTGTTTTTCTTTACAGTGTTTCCACAATGCAGATCGTTCTTCCTTATTGTTAAGTGATTTCGTATGCTCTTTCCCTCTGGTATACGCGCTCCTGGCTGTTTCCCCTACGTATACGCTGTTACACTGGATACACTTAATCTCATACGTCACACTTTCTCTATCACACGGTCCTTTTCCACCTGTGCTACACACTGGGCAGTCTTCTCGTCCACACTGTCGCGGTTTAAATGGGTCGGACTTTTGGAGTAGTCGTTTAATGGCGATTCCGGCTTTCTCCACCACTTTAATATTGAAACCTTGCTGCTTTATTTCTGTCTGGTATTCCTTCCGTAACCGTGAGTTGGGCGTAGCTGGTACAAAAATTACTGATTCATTCCCGCCGCGTTTGTACCAGTTGGATTTCCTTTCGCTCTTTTCCTTTTCTCGTTCCACCTTTCTCCACTCCTTGGGTCGATGTAACGGTCTTTCTCCTTTTCGCTCAGCTCTTTGTCTCGCTCTAAAAGCTTTGAGGGCCGAATCTACAACCTCATATCTGAATTTCTTGCTGTACCCCGAGTATTGCATTCTCAGGACCATCTCGTTAACATTCTCTACTACTCGTTCCCATGGTAACAATCTGCTACAGTTAAGTAAGACCCGAAGGACTTCTTGGGTCAGTACTGTTCTCTTTGTACTCCAGCTTACGGCAGACCTAGCATGTATGACTGTCTTAGAAGCCATGCTCTTGGAATAAAACTCATACATGATCACTGAGGCTGAGGCTTTCTCGTCTTGCCTGTCTGTCTCTTCCCCTTTTGTTTCCATCCACACCTTCAAGTCAAGGATAGGTAGCTTTCCGTCCTGGTGTTTAGAGGGGTAATCTATTTCGAGTTGTATTGACGGGTGTATGTCGTTTCCTATCTGTTTTATCAATGTCATAGTCCTCTCATCGTCACTGATTCCTTGATCCTCAGCTACGGATCTCTCATCCATGTGAGTTTTTCCATCCTTGTACCTCATCCCAACTGGTGTTGCTTGCACAGCCATGTTGATGTCATCCACGTACCGTTTGTTCATTTTCATAACGATGGCCAATTCATTCAGCCTTGTTGCAAATTTTTCATCCCACCAAATCATGAAAACCATGAACATCATGAAAATCTGGGCCAGTACCAGTACCCAATAAACATCACAATAAACATTCTTGTACCACGTGAAAAATACTTTTACGGAGTTATGAAGTTTTTCCTTTTAAGCATTACTTTTGATAGCTTTGGATTTCATCGAATCCCAGATTTTTCTCCGATACTTAAACGAATGATCGCATCACCAGTATGAATAACTTTTTCGATTGTTATTTATGGTTTTCCCCTTAGTCCTATCTACATATATAAACCACTGCTGCATATCCTGAAGCTCGTTTTGCTGGGCCCCAACACAAATCAAAACAGACCCCTGCTGGAGTTATCTGGCTATGGACAGAGGCCCATAGCCGCTTTAATAAAAACATGTTTTTAGATATTGAGAAATTTCGCAGAAACAAATGAAACATGTTATGGCCCAGTAGAGGTGAGGGCACTCAAAAACGCCAAAGAGCATTAGGATTCTCTGCAGACCTGATGCTTGCCCCACCCAAAGGAAATGCAGTACTGGAAATAGGAACAGCTGCCCTTGCAAGCAGACTCCCCCATCTGTGTTTGGAGTCAAGAAATGTGAACTTCAAAGCAACGACCTCTTGATTCGCTTCAAGCAGCTGTGTAAGCTGGTTAAGTTGAATAAAGGAGCCTCCCTCCTTTGTGGTTCTCAAAGTGAGCTCACCAATGCGCATACAAGCAAAAAAGGCGAGGGAGCACATGGCCTTAAATAAACAACTTTCATATGGTGTGTGACAAAATTGAACGGCACAGTCCAAAATTTGATTACGAATAGGTAGGGTAATTGGGAGCCGACTGTCTAGGCGAGATTCAAGCTTTTCATAAACCTTAAGCATCTGAACGACGAAAAAGGCCTTGATGGGATCGAGAAAACCAGAGAGCTTGTGGCAGTAACCTAAAGCCGAGACATAAGTGCTCACCGTGGAAGGAGCGTGGTGACCATCGTACATGTTTGCAATAAAAAGTGCCAAAACAGGGGGTGAAATGGGCAAGGTAGTGGAAGTGCCAGGTAAGATCACCTGTGTTTTAATTGTGCGAAAAGCTTCCAGGCCCGTCGATAATTGGGAAGCGAGGAAGGTTGCAGGCTGGACTGCAATAGTGTGGAAATTACAGGCTCCAATTCAGAGGCTGCAGATGCACAGGAATGTCTGTTGGCACCCGTTCCATGTGAATTGGCGCCAAATGCCTGAATGTATCCACCTGTAATCGAGACAAAGAGTCCGCCAGAGTGTTGTGAACACATGGAACATGCTTGGCCTTAAATAGGATGTTGGTCTTTAAACAGACCAGTACCATTTTTTTGACAAAAAACGTCAAATTTTTATCTTTGCAGGACTGCTTATTAATCACATGAACTAACGCCTCATTATCTGTGAAAAAAAGGATACGCCGATTTTGCGTTTGATCACCCCACAGATATGAACTCAGTACAATGGGATAAAACTCCAGCAGAGCAATGTTTTGGTCTAATCAATGGTCAAGCTAATTCCCAAAGCACCATTTATTACCAAAAACGGAACCGAAACCTAATGAACCAGCGGCATCAGTATACAGCTCTAAGGTGTCTGAACTGTGCCATAGGTCCTCAAGAAAGAAGGATCTGCCATTGAAACTAGTTAAAAAAGACTGCCAAAGATTCATGTCTGCTTTAACCTCCTGATTTAACCGAATAAAGTGATATGGCGACTGGATCCCAACTGTGAGATCAGTTAACCTACGCAAAAAGGCTCTACCAGGGACAACAACAGAACAATCGAGATTGAGCGTGCCAGTTAATGATTGAATTTCTTTCAGTGTCACCTTGTTACGAGTAAGAAAGTCAGAAATCAGACGGCGACACTTGTCTATTTTGTCAAGGGGCAAGTGCGCCTCAAAAGAAACAGAATCCAATTCGATTCCAGCAAAGGACAATGATGTAGCTGGCCCACATGTTATTTCTGGTGCTATGGGAATGCCAAGGTATGAACACAGGTCAAGTAATAAGTGAAACTGATCCTGGCATACTGATCGTGACTGGGCGATAATTAGAATCACATCAAGTAAATGAATAATATGATCGATCCTCATCTTAGTCCGCGCAATCCATTCGATTGCAGTACTAAGGGTTTCAAATGTTTTACAGCTACTTGCGCACCCCATGGGCATACACCGATCGTAATAATACAAATATCTCCATCTCATACCAAGCAAGCTATAATCAATAGGATGAATGGGAATAATCCTAAAAGCATTTTTCACATCAGGTTCGGCTAAATGACATTCCTGACCGGCCGCCTTAATGTGGTGAATAGCATCCGCAATAGTCGCATAGGAAACACTGGTATGGGTTGGAGAGATCCCATCATTAACAGAAGAGACCCGGGGATGAGATAGGTGGTGAATCAATCTACATTTCCCGGGAGTCTTTTTCGGAACAACACCCAGGGGAGAAATCCGAGATGGGTAAAAGGGGGGGACTGAAAAATGGTCCAGCTAGACGACCTGCTTATAACTCCTTACGAATTTTAGCATCTACTACAGCTGGGTTCTCTGATGCTGAAATTAGCTTTTTGCCATCGGAGCAAGCAGGGATACCTTCATAATGTAGAGGGAAACCCTCCTTGAACTCTGATGAAAGAAACGCTGCGATAGACTGGTTGTACCCAGACAAAGGAAAATCTAAACGCTTGACAATGACGGGTGTTGGCAAATAACGATTTGTTAGGTTGGGACTTGGCAGGCAGGGGCTGGTTGGAAGAGACTCTGCGCTGGCCTCGAAAATTACATCGAATGACTGCATGGGGGACCTTCACGCTTGTAACACAAATGTTTAAAAGCACAACCTGGATCACAATCCACTCCCTTGTGAAACTTAAAACAGTACCCCTTCGGGGTACTTTTATTGTGTGGCTTAGAATGTCCCTGACTGATAGCAAAGGCTGGTTTCCTAAAAGAATGTTGAGCAATTCCCAATGGATGAGACCCCATGGGAATGACGCACGCTGTGCCTGCCTTAGAAAGCGTAAGTTCTATCATAGAACTTCCAATTGCCACCCTTGGCTTCCAAATCCTAAACAACTTCCCATATTTCATGAGGGTGGGGGCCTCATGAGGAAGCCGACTAGTGTAAACCCCAACAAAAATATGAAAGCAGCTTAGCCAGGTTTCAATTACCCTGCTGGCAGAGGCGTTTATTTGTTAACTTCCCCTACGGTCCACGTAAAAATAAAGTCGTCTGCGTTCGACCTGTCAAATCTTCTTCGAGCATGTGCCTGATTATTATCCAAGTTTGTGGATAATCTGATTTGCAAAACCGGTCAGAACCTGTTTTAAACACGTTTTTATGCGCACGCATCCTACAAAGTTGGCCGAGTACTACCTGGAACTAATTTGTTTCTAAGCAACAGGCCGCGCATACTCGAAGAAGATGTAACAGGCCGAGCGTAGAGGACTTTATTTATACGTGGACCGTACGGGAAGTTAACAAATAAACGACTCTGCCAGCAGGCTAGGTTTCGAACGACAAGTGCTTCTTAGCCTTTTCGAGAGGCTCTAAACACAATGAAGGAATTTTGTCCTTGTCAGAGCTTGAAATGGTTACCTGGTATCTATTCTCCCTAACTGGATTAGAAAGTAAAGTATTAAAATCGAAGTACTCATTGTTCCAGATCTTGGCACGGAGCTTTTCTAATACCCTAGCATCTACTGCAAGACTTGGTGAAGAGAAAAGCTGAGTGGGTAATTGCATCTCACCTGACAGAGCTGTTTGCGTAGTGTGCAAGGACCCCTGTATTATACTTACCACCATGTCCGCAGATGCAATGGAAGCGCTGGACGCAGGGGCAGCGCTGGCTGGTTCTCGAGTGGTGGAATCGACACGGCAATTCGGACAATGCAGAGGGCGTAGGGGTCTGGCTGATGAAAATGGGTCTGATATTATCTGGGGGAGAAAGGCGTCGAGTTACTTCGTCCGCCACCCGAGTGACTAGTTGTTGCACTAAATCAGGAGGAAGAGAGAGGGTTTGCGGCTCCCTGGAAGCTGCAGTTGAAGTTGGTCGGGACTGGTCCGTGTTAACATTGTTGCCAGGGGATGAAATTTGGTTCTCAAGGGTGGGCTGGGAAGCAGCACGCCTGGTCTTTCTTCGGGGATGATCGCCCCCGGCTGCACTTTCAATCGCATCTGTTGAAGGCGTCCGCAAACGTTTGGAGCGCTTTGGAGGCATACTAAGTCTGAAAAAAAAGAAATAGGGAAACCACCAGACAATGCCCAAAACTAGAAGATGACAATGAAATGGAAATATTGGTAATGAGAAAAACTAAAACAAATGGCAAGGAAAGCCTATCAGACAAAATGTCGACGCAGTAGCATCCTTCTTATGCCAAATTAAAACATAACAGGGAAGAGGATGAAAACAATGGATGAATCCATAGAGATGAGGACGAATCCTTTAATAAAACTGTGGAAGAAGAAACCGCATAAGGCAAAGACAATGGACAATTTCATAGGGATGAGGACGAATCCCCATTAAAAAAGTGGAGGAAGAATCCTCACACAGCAAAAACAATGGACGAATCCATACAGAGAAGGAGGAATCCTCTAGTGAAAAATGTGGAGGTAAATTCCTCATATAATAAAATAAATGAGAATAAATGAAAATTACCGAGGACGAATCCCCGAAGCAATTAAAATAAGACCATATTAATGTGTAAAAAGCCATGAATGTACTATTACTGTGAGGTGTGGAAGGTGGGAAAATTCAAAAATGCAAAAAAATGTGCAAGAAGCATGTCAAAGCAAAAAATGTCAAAGCGAGCGCAATGCTCGCAAAATGGCGCCCCTATAGCTACGATATAAATGATACTGACCCGCTGGATTAACGTGAACGCAATCGGGTAAACACAAGTCTTTCCCTGGATGAGAAAAGGCGCTATGGAACCAACAAAAAACATTGGGGATGGGAGAAAGGACAACCCCGAGATAATGTCGTAGAATCGCGACACGCTCGAAGAGAGAGGCCGCCCCGTGGTGTGAATGGCCACGAGGAATTACGTGGCAAACACAAACGACGCGAACGTTATATACCTCTATTAAAAGACAAACCAGACTCTCAATCTCAGAGCCAACAACCTCAGGACTCTTATGCACGAGATCGTTAGTCCCAATCTCGAGAATGACAATATCGGGAGCAATCTGTTCAACCACGTGAAGATCGAACGACCGAAGCTTCGCCACAGTGCATCCGCCAACACCGTGCAACTGAACAGACGCAGTCCCAGCAAGATTAAAATTGCCATGAACCCGAGGATCAAATTGGGATCTTACATCGCATGGAAGACGCCTGACAAATGAATGACCCAAAATAAGGACCGATGGAACCCCAGTGGACGTGACAATGAGGGATCAAACGAACAAGCAACATCGGAGGGCCGTACGTGTAAAAGTGATCCGAGTAAATTAAATTGAAACGCGATACGCGATAATCAACAGTTGGCAAATGTAACGATAGTAAAAAAATTGGCCAATGTAACCAATGGAAGATACTGGAGAAGAGAATAAACTGAGAGCGTACCTCTTAATAAAACAGAGCGATGGAAAAACACTCCTTTCCCAGCGAGTTAAAGAATAGAGTGACACGATAGCAGCAGATTGTGCACTTACCGACCTTTGCTCTTAGAGGGTCATGCATTGATTTGACCCCAAGACCTCTCGGCACATGCCCGGATGTTGTCACGCAACAAGTAACACAAGACAATTAACCATTAGGTTGCCAAGGGAAAAAAACATAAAAAATCCCTTCGCAAGTAAACATTTCATTTGAACAGCTACGTATCGTTTGACTTCGATGTAAATTGCATTATTATGCAAAAATGCACGGGGATTAGGAATTTCCATAACAGACTTTTATTCAAATTAAATTGTTCTAAACACTTTTGAAACAAAGTTATTATCATTTTTCTTCATTAAGCCTTTGTTAGGAATTAATTTCTATAGAGTGAGACATCTGGTGCTTCAGTTGTGTGCAAAAAAAAAAAAAAAACACTAAGTAGTAAATATCATATCAATGACCTAAGTTCAAGACCAGAGAGCATAAAATCTGTGAATGATTTTTTGATACGCATTTCATTTGGACCTGTGTTCTATTGTCATTCCTCTGTTCTGTTGCCTTTTCAGAAGGTAAGTAGCATTTATCTGACCGGAAAGCCAAGAAAGTGTCAGTTTCGGTTTAACAGCGAGAATTTCTACACCCTAAAGCCTTGCAAAACATTTTCGAATTTTCTTCCAGTCGAATAATTGAAGCTTTTTATAGGCAATTTTTTCGACTGGCTGATGGCTGGTGTGCCAAGGAAAAAACTGTTTTAAAGCTGAAGTTGTTTAGCTATCTGCATTTCAAACTAATACATAGCTAACAGGATTGTAAAATAAATGTCTTTAAGATAAGTTTTGACCTCGATCCCTTTTCTCACCGTTAAAAAAAATTATGTATACGTATCATTCCCCTCTAAAAGGCGTTAAGATCCGTGATAAAACAGCCTTGAGCTAAGTGCGGAGAAATACATATTTGTTTCCTGTTTTGTGTTTTTTTGTTCTGCGTGGATTTCTATTCCACATAATCCTCTGCAGAAGTCTGACTATTACAATGTTATTTCTCTGTCATCGTTTTTATTAATTTTTTTTATGTATTATTATTTTTTCTTTATTTTGTAAGCAAATCAAATCGAAAAAAAAAAGCCCTGGGTGGGAGCGGAAGGTTAAATGAGAATGGCATTGATACGGTTCACACATGAAATTTCATGCGATACGCAGCTCCTGATTGGACGTAAAGATGCAAATAGAAGAATCGAAAATATTGTCAGTGTGTGACATATGCATGTACCAATGCAATCACTAACATTACCGTACACCAAACTTACGATGAAAACTCTGTTTGGTCGAGAGTATACAGTCAATATGAAATAGCGTGTGAAGTTTAAATAATTACCCTTTATGTACAACAGATGTTGATTTATCATTTCAAGTTCAAAGTCCACGTTGTTTACATAACAGACGTTGTTATTCAAAATAAATTGTTTCGTCCTTATTAACTTCTTAATAATTGATACCTCAAGAGGAAGACATCTGGAACTTAAAGGAAAAACACCAAGTAGACAATTGGAACTAAGACTGGAACTCGAATTCGTTTGCATGAGGATTAAAATTTGCATAACAGACCGTCATGGGACTGAAAATAAGGTGCTCTAAGTTCTCTTAAGACAAATATGTTTTCAAATGACGCGGCTGACTTCTTATTAAGAATGAATGCCTGAAGAACTTGAGTGAAAAACATCTAGAAGTCAATTTTGAGTGCGCTCTTTCCACAACTCTAGATATTATAATCTGTGAATGGTCTTTTTATCATGTATTCCCTTCGCATTTGTGTTATTTTGCTCTTCTTTTATTCTGCGAGGCTCAATGATGCGGTCTCCTCAGAAAGTTAGTATCATTTAACTGACCCAAAAGCCAAGACACTCGTTACAGTATTAAACGTTATGATGTGTTATCATTCGTGCAAGTGTTAGAAATGAAAACATGATGCGAATGCGCGGGTGAGTGTCAGTTTCGGTCTAGCGGCGAGCATTTGGGCCAAATTTTCCGCGTAATTACCCTCCAAAATATTGATGCTGCGGTCTCCTCAAAAGGTGAATATTATTTAACTGACCCAAAAGCCAAGACACTCGTTACAATTTTAAACGTTGTGATGTGTTATCATTTGTGCAAGTGTTGGAATTGAAAACACGATGCAAATACGCAGTCCAGTGTCAGTTTCGGTTTAGCGGTGAGCATTTGGGCCAAATATTTCCGCGTAATTACCCTCCAAAATATTGACGCTCAAACAATTCCTTCCCTTCAAGTTTGTTTGCGTGATTCCATCATTGGAGTATGTGCAAAAATATCTTTTGGATTTCACAATATTAACTTGAGCGAGACGAACGACAGACAAAGATACACTCAAGATAAGTTTTAGCATTCAGTGCTTTTCTTGTCATTGAATAAAGGAATATCCTTCCCCTCTAAAAGGATTTAGGATCTACGATGATATAGCCTTTAGATATGGGTGGAACAGTAGATATTTTCTTCGTCTGTCCCCCGCGATAAAAATGAAATGACAAATGTGTATCTTAATTTTTTGATCACACTCACAATCCTTTTAACATTGCTGCGTTCTGACAGTAGGCAGATCGGTTGACTCATTGGAAACGACCTGGCATGTCAATAAATTGCAATTATCCGTGTTCCACGAAATCCGTAACCCTGGCTACGGTTTTGAAATGGAACATAGATCTCTTCTTTTACTCGGATTAATTGTTTAATCTCTATATCTACAGAATGCCAAACCACCATTTGTTTCATATGCTTTACAAAACCGCCAAATTGAAATTTGAAATTTAGGAAATATCAACTTTATCTTCACTAATGTTTACAGATTGAGTTTAGTTATGAGATGAATGTCACAAAGTAATAACAAAATTTCATTTAGACCCGGACAATTGTCGTTCTTTGGGATTCAAGCCCGCTAAAGCTTTCGACGGTCAACGCCTGATAAATCACGTGATTCGAATTGACGACGTCAAGGATAAAATATTATGTGCTATACGTTGTTTCTTGGAGCCAAATTGTGTTAGTTATAATTTCGAAAGAAAACGAAGTGGAATTAATACAACAAGTAAATGTGAATTGAATAATGCTACTCACGAAGGAAAAGAAGACGAACTGGTTGGGGATTTCAATTATCTTTACTATGGAGCAGAGGTAAGTCTCACTTTCTAACTTCTTAAATTAACCATTTTACAATTAAAACTATTGCGCGTATTGACTATACTTTTCTGAGCTTCTTCAAAGGATAAATGTTTAAAAATCGATAACTTTTTTGTCGTGACCTAAATGTTTTATTTACGGTGACATTGTGAGGAAAAATCAGATGCTACTGTAGTTATTCTTGGGGATAAAAGGGTTCACTAGAATGCAAACCGATGTTCAACGAGAAAGAAGCGAGGATTTGTGATAATTGGTTTTCTTTATCGTTCGACATTATTTCATTGTACTCAAGGAGCGTTTAACTTCACAGTGGGTATCAAAAGAGAATTAGCATCCACAATTTAAGAATAGCAGGTTTCCAGTAACATATAAGTTTTTATTTACACAACCTATTGGCTCAGATTATTGGGCGAATTAGGTGGATACTTTTTCGAGACATGATCATCGAGACGACGAGACGGCATGCCTATAGACATCTTGTTATCTTTTGCTTTAGCTTTTTGTTTTGTTTTGTTTTTCTGTCAGAGTACCTTTATAAAAAACCTTTGCAAGACCAACGCTACATGTCAAAGTGGTTTTACCGACAAAGGTTATCGCGGTTTGTGTACTGCTGGATTGAAGGGTCAGACCTGCGATGAAGGTAATGCCCCTCTCCACACTTGTATCTCCTCTTTTTGACTTAGCTATGGGTTTAAGATCAATTGAAACCCATGTTAATAGAATTCTAATCTTATGTTTGAAATCAGCATAACTCATTTTCAAATACTGCCGAATGTTCAACAGAAAAGCACAACTGCAGTGCTGATGCTGTTTGTAGCAATACCCAGGTACCGTACGACTGCACATGCAAAAATGGATATTATGGTGATGGACAGACTTGCAAAGGCAAACTTGCTTTTTCTTTATTTATTTCCGTGAATATGTCTGTAACCTAATAAGGAAAGTTTAGAGGTATGATCGGAATTTCAGGGTTGTTTCGGGGCCTAAGTTAAAAACCGGGAAAACAAGAGTACGTCTCTCGTCATCCGACTTAAATGTTGTAACAGTTTCAGATAATTCATTCGGTCGATCACCTTTTGGATTTAACAGCCTCAATAATATTTAAAACCAGTTTGGTGCATCCTTAGATATTAACGAATGTGTTACGGAAGAGCAGAGATGCAGTGTTGATGCTGTGTGCAGTAATACCAAGGGATCGTACAATTGTTCATGCAAACCTGGATTTTTAGGGAACGGATCGACCTGCACAGGTAATGCCTTGAAATATACTAGAGGTTTAAATATACAGCGAAACTAATTGTCACACAGTTGTAGAGCTAACGCTGTGTGAAACAATATCAAGGGATCACACAACTGTCAATGTAAATCTGAATATTTTGGTGACGAATGAACCTGCACAGGTATTTCAATGGGATATTAAAGGATAATGTTATAGCCTCAAAGATTTTTGAGTGCTATTTTATTGAAGTAAATGCTACAGACTTTATGAAAAATAGAAGGTTATTCGATTATTCAGATCTCGACGAGTGTGCTACAGGAACACATAACTATAGTGCCGATGCTGAGTGCAACAATAGCAAGGGATCGTTCAACTGTACATGCAAACTTGGATATTCTGGAAATGTAGAGCTTGCCAAGGTAAATTGGCTATATTCTCAGTTTTATTAGTGATAGTGTTTCTAACTGAAATAATGAAGGGTAACCCATAGCTTAGCCGAGCTTGTGAGGAGATATCTGAGTCACATAGTGTAAATAATTGTATCAAGTTAAGAATTGTTTCTTTCGGTGTAAGTGGAGACTCGTTGTTCTAAGGAAGGACACGTAACATTTGAAAAGCTTCTTTTTACCCATGTGCAAGGGTGTTAAATTTTACCAGGGAAGTAGCCGGAAATCCTGGCAATACTATGTAGTATGATACTTCGTTTGACTAGGATCACATCATGGCATAGAAATCTGTGTGAGCCTCTGTAAGTATAATTCACACGGGCTGCCAAATGCCTATTCATTGAAAATTCTCTTGATCACCATGTTTAGTTTTACGAAAGTCCAAGTAAAAGTGGAATTGTCATTAAACAGTTTGGAAAGCTTTATTTTAATCAAATAATTTGAGTATATCAACAAAGTTGAAATGGTAAATTGGCCACTCTTACCATTATAAAAGCTGGCGTTTCGAACGTTAGCCCTTCCGACGAAGGGCTAACGCTTGAAACGGCAGCTTTTATTATCGTAACGCTGGCCAATTTACCATTTCAACTTTGTTGATATACTCAAATTATTTCGTTACCCCCACCGACGCAGCCCCAAACAGTTTCTTTAGAAACTAACAACCTTTATTCGTTGATTTCAATCAGCAAAGTTATTACTACCCCAGACTTATATGGTAACTGACGTCCTTACTAAGATTCCTGCTAAGGTACAATAAGGAAATATTCAAGAATGGAAGGATAAAATGTCGCGGGCTAAAGAGTCACGTAGACGGCTACATTTTTTTATTGTTAGTCTGTTGTTAATAAGTTTAGACAAATGCTACCGACAGCACAACACGATCAATTCATGACATGCATATTCAGATATCGACGAGTGTGCTATTGGAACACATGACTGCAACACTGATGCTGTGTGCATCAATACAAAGGGATCGTTCAACTGTACATGTAAACGTGGAAATTCTGGAGATGGAAGAACTTGCAAAGGTGAATTTGACTATATCTGCACCTGGATAAATAACGTCAGTATGGGTGTAACAAATTAATTTAGCCAAACCAACAAGGGAAGTGTTAAATAACAAAAATGTGTTTAAAATTATCAATAGACCATAGTTTTTACGAGGGATGTGATGGCCTGCTGTATGGTATACTGGACTTCGGATAAATAAGTCTGGTTATGAGTCTTGGCTGGCCTATTTTGCAATGTTCTTGAGAAAGTTAGTTACTCTGACATGGTCCTTTCTGCACTAAAGTCTGAAGGACCAACAACAATGTCGCCAAATTGCTAGAGAAGAGATAACTCTACAAAACTGAAATTCCATCATGCTGCATAAGTTTTGGGAGTCCCTTTGGATATTGGCCACTTGGGTGTGAAATTCGCTGAGTCAACCTGGCAACATCTAGCTTTAGCAAAACTTAAGATAAACTTAGAAAATTAGGGCTCCACACTTGCCGCTGTTGATGAATTGAGATACTGACCCTCAAAAAATATAGATATATTTTTTAAATTATGAGGCGAATTAAAATTAGAGTGAGGGTTTACCGAAAAAAGGCAAAAAAAAATTTTGCTCTCACCTCATTGAGAACCTCTTTAATAAGGATAGGAACACTCTAAAGAAAAGAAGCAGCATAAGTTATGAGGCGAATTAAAATTAGAGTGAGGGTTAACCGAAAAAAGGCAAAAAAAAATCTTGCTCTCACCTCATTGAGAACCTCTTTAATAAGGATAGGAACACTCTAAAGAAAAGAAGCAGCATGAGCCAGGACATGATTCTTTAAAGGTATAACATGAACTTAAACAAATATGTCTCTTAATTAGGTCCTGAGACTAGAGAATAATCACTATAGAAATATCCTTACATTTTTTTCTTAAAGGGAAGAGTTGTTGTTTCAATCATATTTAGAAATTTGGTTCAGTTCGTTTGGTTTGTTATGGGATGGTAGATACATTAGCTATCAGCTTTCAATTACACAAAGTAACTTATAAACACACGGCGGTTTTTGTGACTTTTTTCTTTTTTCTTTTTTTTTTTTTGCAGGATCAATTTCAAACTGCAACGAAGCCCATAACCTTAAATTGTAATTACAATAGTAGAGATTAAACGATCGAATTGATCTCACGACGAATCAATAACGTAATAAGGTATAACATCGTTTAATTTTAAATAGCTGTTGCTATCGTTGTCCTTATTGTTGTTGTTGTTTTATTACACTATTGAAAGCCCAATACAATTCCCAAAATATTGGATGCAGTTCACGATCTTCTCTTTTATAATTATCTTCTTTTTTTGTCTTTGTCTTATCTTTGATAAAATAAGTGATAGTGGCGTTGTTATGCTCCATATCGACTCTACACCAATTTCCGTTTTCTGTCACGTGGACGATTTCGGCTGTGGAGATGGAGCGTGGACCCAGGTTATAAAGATTGATGGCAGTAAGGTATTTATTTGTTTATTAAACTATATGATTGATTTCATTCTTTAGTTTCATTGACACAACTTGAAATATAAAAGGGCGATGTTATGGTTTGTAAATCGATCTTGAAAAACGTTACCTGAAAGATTCTAGTTCGTAATTTGACTTCGGTTATAACCTCACCCAAGGTCACCTATATTGGTTACCTGTCGTTTTCCACACCTGACTATGTTTCCGCTCCTTCCTCACTGCAACAGTATTTGTCGTCTTCATTTAAAGGAAAGAAAAATTCGGACAAAAATATCATG
Source organism: Stylophora pistillata (assembly GCF_964205215.1). Lineage (NCBI taxonomy): Eukaryota > Metazoa > Cnidaria > Anthozoa > Scleractinia > Pocilloporidae > Stylophora > Stylophora pistillata. Next base: position 22,650,637 of record NC_142524.1, read on the forward strand.
AGGCGTTTCTTTAAATATCACTGTTTTACACATTGTCAGATATTTGAGACAATATGGCGGAGGCGGTTCTCGTGTTACAAGCAAAATGGCGCCGAAATAGTATAAGAAAATGAATGGGAAACTATTGTTTTTCAAAATGGCTGTCTAAGAATGGGATATTCTTTCGCCGTAGCTGGAGGTGCAGCCGTGAAAGCGTCCATCGCTACGAAAAAGAAAAACTCAAATTCATGCCTACCTTTTCCCAAGGCATACAAGTAAACTCATAATTCTGACTCCATTTTCCCATACAAACTCTTAAAATCCGCTTTAACTAGGTGTTACAATTCTTTTGTCGTGGGAACAAACTTGTGAAGATTAGCAACTGCATAGCTCGATATGCATTCTGCAGAAGTGTGCTCAACTAAATCGCTTGTAAACCGTCGAATATGTTGGCCCACAAATTTTCCTTGAGCCGAGAGACTCTTTGTATTTTCACAGAGCTCAAAAGCCCAATACGCCATTTTTAAATACCCCAATTTTAGGAAGGAAGAACACGAAGGATACAAGTCACTTGTGACTGCACAATTTGGCTGCCATTTTCCTTGTTCTGACGTCTCCTTTGGCTTTCTGGGATTATAAGGTACCAGGCCTTTCTCTGGCGGGGTCTTCCGAAAATAGAAAGTTACGTGTTCACTTCACATCCACCGCCGCCATATTGAATTGTCTCTATTACGATTTACCGCTGACATTTCGTAACGGGCTCGAAATATCCCCGATTGATATTTTTCTCAGTTCATGAGCGGGCGGTATTCTACGAATCCTGCAATCTGATTTGTTTCGAGAGCGGGCAGTATTCTCCCCATCCGGCCCGCTCACAGCAGGCGGTATCCGTTTCGCTTGAGTCATTTTGCAGAGCATCTCAAGCTTCGTTGCAATTTTTCACAAATATATCTCATTTTGCCTAAAATTGATTTCGAAATAAATTTTGTGGTTCTAAATTTGTTTATAAAAAGATTGAAATGCGATCTAGTAACGATTTGTTATGTAATAATCCTTAAAAAAAAGTAGCTCTGAAAGTTAAAACGAGAGGCAGTTGCAGTTAACAATTACGTTAATTAATGCGATTCTCAATCGTTAATATCTGAATTCTTCAACACAATTTGTTCGTTTGTAAAACGTTGAGCGAAGTTTTGAGTTCTTCCACAAATACACTTTCGCCCATTCTTTGCAAGTCACTTGAATTTGGATATTCTTACCGTAAACTTTACAACAGTAACCGAAGGAATTCGATGAATAAAAGTCGCATTAAATCCCCCTGTGTCTAGCTGGAAAGAGTCTTACTGACTGCAGCTTTTCGGTGAAAGATAAAAACCGATTTACACACACCATTACAGAAAACAAACAAGCAGACTGACAATTCCAAAGGACACATTTGCTCTCACTTACAGTGACTTTCCGTGACATTTTAAAATGGAAAAGAGGTAAATCTTTGAAGATTAATTGTCGTTGGAAATAAACAATACTTTTCGTAAGATCTTCGAGTGTTTTTTTTTTTTTTTTACGATAAGATCGTCGCCAGTAGTCATTTAATTCGTGCGTGTTTGTCACACCAGTACCGTGTTGTTGATTCAAAGGCGTACGCTTTTTTCCTCTTCAATTGACAGGTATCACATCATAACAGTTACTTATCAAAAAATGTTTCAAAGTTTGCTTAAAGGCCTTTTAAGTTACCTTTACAAATAAAAATGTCCTGGTGAATGCTTTCTCTTTAACTTGGATAACGTCTGTTTTCTTCGTCATCCACTCGAGTTTATGGAGGATTTTCCCGAAATTAAACTCGTAATTGTAGCCCGAAATCGTTCGGGTTCTTATGGCCATCATTTTTCATGTGTTAAAAAAAATAAAAATGTTATTGACCAGCATAGGTCGGTCCGTATTGAGAAAAACTGTGCCCTCGGGCGGTATCCAAGACCTCGGGCACAGTTTTTCCCAATACGGACCTCCGGCTGGTCAATAACATATATTTTTGGTGATGTATATTAGACTTAAAAGCTGTACTAGAACTATTTATAGGTCAAGCTTAATGGAATTTTGAGGGTCACTTATTTCTGTCGTGATGAAGTTCTTGTTACGCAATTGTCAATTTGAACCGCTGGTTCCCAGCCTCTTAGCTCATCAGATTTAAAGAAAACTGTTGTGTTGTCATTAAGTCCATAGCGGCTTAAATGTGAATTCATTTGTCCCGGCCATGGTGGGTCGTCTGGACTTACTGAGTTCTTTGTTCGATGGAACATTTTTTCTCTTCCTCTCTAGCGAACTTTTCATTACGATTCTGGTTTTTGGAGCAACAACGTAGCGTATAACCTTCCTGGAGGAGAGACTGGGTTTGACACATTGGAGACCAAGTTACCGACCTACTGGAACACATCCTTCTCCAAGATCTGTCTTGGTATGACGATTAACGAACAGCTTAGGTTTATTGTCATCAACAGGCAAGCCAATTCGCTGTACTCATTGATCGCCGATGGACAATACTGCTCCACCTCATTGGGCCGTGATACGTGGAAGTCACTGATTGGTTCACAAGGCTCTTTACAGGCTCACTGTAATAAAGAGGGGTTCAACCTTGAACCGGAGGGTGCTTTCTGGAAGAATAAAGGTTGTAAAGCAAGGATCGGTATTCTCACCAACAACCAAAATAATTGCGGTGACGTTGAGTCCAGAATCGGGTTTGGAACAGGCGGGCCGCGCGATGACAACAACACGTGTGGAATCGATGCTACGGGGTTACCACTCGATAATGGCGAGAGACGCATCAAAGCCATGGGATATATCCTGGTGCAGTGACGAAAAAAAGGAGTAAACAAACTGGTAAACAATGTTTGCAGCGTCTCCTTCATCAACAACCACAACCAAATTTACCAGTTTAAAGATAACTAACTAAATGAACAGTGATCTTGAATTAAAAACTCACATTTGCACGAGAAGCTCCGTTTCTTTGTCAATTTCATATTTTTCGGACAATTTCTTTGCCTTGGACATCTATCAGCTTCCTGAAGTGATTTATATACAAAATATTCAGAACATAACTCCTCAGGAACTGAGGGTACATCACGGTATCTTGATCACATTTCCAAATGTACATACCAATAACCAGAGATTAACTGCGTCACGAAGGATAAGCATTAGACACGTATAAATCGCTGATTGGTTCACAAGACTCCTTACAGACTGATCATAATAAACAAGGGTTTTATCTTGATCCGGAGGGTGCCTTCTGGAAGAGCTTGTAAAGCAAGTATCAGTATTTTCACCAAAAACCAAAATAGTTGCGATGACATTGAGTCTAGAATCGGGTTTGGTACAGGAGGGCCGAGGGATAGCAACCAAACCTGTGGAATCAATGCTTCCAGATGAACCCCCGATAGCAAGGTGAGAAAGTCACGGGTTACATCTGGGTGCAGTAATGAGAGAAAAAGAAAACAAACTGGGATGAACAACATAGTTATCATCACTCTTGCCGAAATTAAACAACGAAAACATACGTTCTTATACACCGAATGCAAATATGGCGGACAACTCGGGTGGACAGGGCCGACTTGCGCTAAGTCGAGGCTAGTAAAGCCACGGCTTTTCCATGTTGTTTTGGTTTTCACAAATGGCTGCAAGTGTGCTAACCCAGGACGATATTCCGAGAGCTTCTCTCGCTGAAAGAGAGCATCAGGCCTTAAAATGCGAAGAACTTCGTTTTTGGCTCAAATGTAGAGGCGATTCATTAAAGGAGTTGAAAAAAAAGTAGCGCTAGTGAAGAGCTTAGGCGCAAGATCGCTTCGTGTTTCGCTATAACTTGTCAAAATATCACACCAATACGTGTGAAAAATCAGATTTTACGAGCTAAAAGTAGCTTTCTTTTCGCTCTTAAAAGGTCGAAGAATATATTAAAACTGGCCGAGACCAAAATACAGTTGATCCTGATCCTCTCAATGTGTATATGCTGTAGGTCAATTTTATCCTTGGTTCAGATTTCATTTTCCTTTGTTCTCGGTCATGTTAATGCATGATAATGAGTTTGAAACAAAGGAAAATAAAATTTGAACCAAGGATAAAATTTTTTTTTTTTTTTTTTTTTTTTTTTTTTTTTTATGAGTATTTTAAACATGGCGGAGTACTACTGATGAGGATCGTAATTGATCGAAATCGATTTGGAATTCCGCTACATTTTTACAAGTGACTTTTTATATACCATTTTACACGTTTTTACAATTCTTGTATTCGTTTTATAGTAGTTTTTAGTGCGTCGAACGTGACTACGAGACGTTATGTCTAGCAAACTGACTCGATAAAATTGAACTACAACATATACACCGAATGCAAATATGGCGGACCACTCGGGCGGATCGGGCCGAGCTGCACGAAGTCGAGGCTAGTTAGGTCTCGATGTGTTTTGTTTTGAAAAAGCGTCGGTAGAAACTTACACACATTGAGCGTAGTGATAGTCATTCTCGCGATGCCCACTCATTGCTGTGTCCCTGAATGTAACCAAAAAGGTGTAAAATCGCCCACGAAGAGAAAGTATCTTTTTTGGAATTTCCAAATCAATCTTTACAGAGGAAAAGGTGGATTCGCGCGATCCGACGAGACGAAGGAAAGAACTGGCAGACCACTCAAGACACGAAACTTTGTTCTTTGCATTTTAGACGAAAATATCTTGGAAAGTCGCTCGCTGGACGAACTTATTTTGTGGATGAGGTGCCATTTCAAGTATCCTTAAGGTTTAAACCAATCATTGTACAATGAACAAAGGCTGATAGTTTCGAAAGAAACTGTTTGGGGCTGCGTCGGTGGGAGTAACGAAATAATTTGGATATATCAACAAAGTTGAAATGGTAAATTGGCCACCGTAATGATTACAAAAGCTGACGTTTCGAGCGTTAGCCCTTCGTCGGAGCGAATAGAGGAATTGTGGGTTGTGTGTACTTTTAAAGGCAGAAAATGGAGCTACGTTATTGGTGGGTGCATGGCAACGAGAAAAACATGAATAAATTAGTGGAATGAAAAGCGTTCATTGATCCCTGTGGGATTTAGACTGCCGGTTTGAAAGATGAGCTTTTGTTCAAGATTTTTACGGCTTTCCGTGCCACCTAAGTGCAAGGAAAGACCGCAGATTGCCATATGTTGCTTAGAATGATTGGGTAAATTAAAATGTCTAGCGACTGGTTTCGATGTGTCCTTGTCATTCCTTTCCACGTCTCGAAGGTGTTCTCGGAATCGGTCACCTAGTCTTCTGCCTGTTTCGCCGATGTATATCTTTTTGCAATAAGCGCAAGTTATGCAATAGATTACATTAGCGGAGGTGCACGTGAAGTGATCGGTGATCTTAATGGATCGTTTAGGTCCCGATATTTTATCAGTGTTGTGAATGAAAGGACACGTTTTGCATCGTGCACGAGCGCATTTAAAAGTGCCTGGTTGCTCATTAGTCTGAAAAGAACTTCTGACCAAAAAATTGCCTAAGTTTTTGTCGCGTTTGAATGAAATGAGCGGAGGCTGCGAAAAGATAGTGCCTGTCTCTGGATCGTTTTGAAGTAATTTGAAGTTTTTAAGAATGATGGATTTAACTGAGTGGTTGTGAGGGTGAAACGTGAGAGTGAATGGAATGCGGTCGGAATCTTCCTTATGCGACGTTTGTAGTGCTGAATGTCGATCAATAAGTTGAGCGCGGTGGTAACCCGCTTGAACGACGGAAACAGGGTAACCACGTTCATCGAAGAACTGGCACATTGACTCTGATTTGTGGTGAAAATCAGAGTCATTACTACATAAACGACGAAGTCTTAGAAACTGAGAAAAAGGAATGGAATTCTTAACGTGAGATGGATGAGAAGACGAATATAACAAGTAATTATGCGAGTCTGTAGGTTTGTAATACACACTAGTGCATAAACCGTTACCTTCAATTGAAACTTTGACGTCTAAGAAGGATAAAGAATTGTCAGAAATTTCCCAAGTATATTTCAGAGCCGGGTGAAAAGAATTGACTGCAGTTATGAATTGAGTGAGCTCCTCTCTGGTAGAGGAGGTAGCGCCGATACAATCGTCGATGTAGCGACCGTAGAGTTCAGGTTTGGACCCGTTGTATTGGCTGAAAAATTGGTGTTCGACAAAACCTACAAAAAGATTCGCATAGCTAGGTCCCATTTTGGTGCCCATGGCTACACCATTGGTTTGTTTGAAGAAGTTGTTTCCGAATGAAAACAATTGAGTGTGAGCACTAGTTCGGCTAAGCGTAGTAGTGTTTCAGATTTAGGTTCCTTAACAGTGCGTTGATCAAAAAAATGTTTAAGGGCCAGAAGGCCTTCGCCATTAGGAATGACAGTGTAAAGAGACGTAATGTCCATGGTGAAAAGGAGTTTGTTTTGGCCGAGGAAATTAAAGTCTTGAAAAATTTGAAGAGCGTGTTGGCTGTCTTTAATATATGATGGTAAAGTTTTGACGATGGGAGCCATAATTTTGTCTAAATAGCTGGAGATAAGTTCGGTAGGGCAACTGCAAGCCGAGACAATGGGCCGACCCGGGTTGTTAGGTTTGTGAATTTTAGGTAAAAAGTAAATACGAGAAGTTCTAGGAGCGGTTATAATGAGATTCTTTGCTGTGACCGGCAATTCTTGTTTAGTTATGAGTTGGTTGATCGTATTCTTGACGGAGTTTTGATTGCTGGCAGTGAGGTCTTTGTCGATCTTTTGATAAAAAGAGGTGTCAGAAAGTTGCCGCAAAGCTTCTTTTTGGTAGAGGTCGGTGCGCCAAACAACGACTGAGCCGCCCTTATCGGAGTATCTTACCGCTTTGATAACTATGTCTTTGCGTTTTCTAAGACTTTTTAGAGCCGACCACTCTTCAGAAGAGAGATTAGAAAATTTGGGAATACGTTTGAAATTGAGTTTGTTGATATCGTGGCGGCATTTTTTGATAAAAAAGTCTAATGATGCGAATTGGCCCTCTGGGGGAGTCCATTTAGACTTTCGAGTCTGAAGTGTTTCGAAAGTGTCTTTGTTCGAGGTGTTAGAATCATCCTCTTTGTTGTGAAAAAAGGCTTTTAATTGAACGCGGCGAAGGAATTTTTCTACGTCTTGTTTAATTGAGAATTCGTCCGTTGTTTTAGAAATGGGAACGAAATTTAAGCCCTTACTGAGGACGGATTTTTCTGAATCGGAAAGTGAGAGGTTTTCTGGAATGGTAACTACAGTTTTGAGGTTTTCTGGTGATGAGTGGTTAGCGATTTGGGGACCTAACAACCCGGGTCGGCCCATTGTCTCGGCTTGCAGTTGCCCTACCGAACTTATCTCCAGCTATTTAGACAAAATTATGGCTCCCATCGTCAAAACTTTACCATCATATATTAAAGACAGCCAACACGCTCTTCAAATTTTTCAAGACTTTAATTTCCTCGGCCAAAACAAACTCCTTTTCACCATGGACATTACGTCTCTTTACACTGTCATTCCTAATGGCGAAGGCCTTCTGGCCCTTAAACATTTTTTTGATCAACGCACTGTTAAGGAACCTAAATCTGAAACACTACTACGCTTAGCCGAACTAGTGCTCACACTCAATTGTTTTCATTCGGAAACAACTTCTTCAAACAAACCAATGGTGTAGCCATGGGCACCAAAATGGGACCTAGCTATGCGAATCTTTTTGTAGGTTTTGTCGAACACCAATTTTTCAGCCAATACAACGGGTCCAAACCTGAACTCTACGGTCGCTACATCGACGATTGTATCGGCGCTACCTCCTCTACCAGAGAGGAGCTCACTCAATTCATAACTGCAGTCAATTCTTTTCACCCGGCTCTGAAATATACTTGGGAAATTTCTGACAATTCTTTATCCTTCTTAGACGTCAAAGTTTCAATTGAAGGTAACGGTTTATGCACTAGTGTGTATTACAAACCTACAGACTCGCATAATTACTTGTTATATTCGTCTTCTCATCCATCTCACGTTAAGAATTCCATTCCTTTTTCTCAGTTTCTAAGACTTCGTCGTTTATGTAGTAATGACTCTGATTTTCACCACAAATCAGAGTCAATGTGCCAGTTCTTCGATGAACGTGGTTACCCTGTTTCCGTCGTTCAAGCGGGTTACCACCGCGCTCAACTTATTGATCGACATTCAGCACTACAAACGTCGCATAAGGAAGATTCCGACCGCATTCCATTCACTCTCACGTTTCACCCTCACAACCACTCAGTTAAATCCATCATTCTTAAAAACTTCAAATTACTTCAAAACGATCCAGAGACAGGCACTATCTTTTCGCAGCCTCCGCTCATTTCATTCAAACGCGACAAAAACTTAGGCAATTTTTTGGTCAGAAGTTCTTTTCAGACTAATGAGCAACCAGGCACTTTTAAATGCGCTCGTGCACGATGCAAAACGTGTCCTTTCATTCACAACACTGATAAAATATCGGGACCTAAACGATCCATTAAGATCACCGATCACTTCACGTGCACCTCCGCTAATGTAATCTATTGCATAACTTGCACTTATTGCAAAAAGATATACATCGGCGAAACAGGCAGAAGACTAGGTGACCGATTCCGAGAACACCTTCGAGACGTGGAAAGGAATGACAAGGACACATCGAAACCAGTCGCTAGACATTTTAATTTACCCAATCATTCTAAGCAACATATGGCAATCTGCGGTCTTTCCTTGCACTTAGGTGGCACGGAAAGCCGTAAAAATCTTGAACAAAAGCTCATCTTTCAAACCGGCAGTCTAAATCCCACAGGGATCAATGAACGCTTTTCATTCCACTAATTTATTCATGTTTTTCTCGTTGCCATGCACCCACCAATAACGTAGCTCCATTCTCTGCCTTTAAAAGCACACACAACCCACAATTCCTCTATTCGCTCCGACGAAGGGCTAACGCTCGAAACGTCAGCTTTTGTAATCATTACGGTGGCCAATTTACCATTTCAACTTTGTTGATATATCCAAATTATATTGTACAATGAACGTTAACCATTAGGTTATTTACATGTTTTTCCAGCTTTCGAAACTTTTTTAAGCTTAAGAAATTTGGAAAATTCTATCCATATTTAGACTGAAACATTAGTATATTTATGAAATATTGCTATTTTTTCCATCATCTGTTAGACTTTTTTGTTTTGAAAGATAATAATACTACCACTAGTAGTGTTTTTTTTTTCTATAATGGTCTGAAGCATTCTGTGACATAATCAGAAGCTCTTGTTAAATTTACTGTCTACCAGAAATCACATAGAATTTGCACCATTTCTATGATTGCAGACAGAACTTGTGTGTACAGTGTGTATGACTTGATTTTGGCTTGAATACAGTAAAGCAGTCTGGTACCAGCTGATTGTGTCTCAAAGTGTTACAGACCCTCAAATAGAAGCTAGACATAACAAGTACATAGACACTATATCAATCAGTGACATTAACTATCGATTTTAAATTTAATCTGCTCATTTCACATGCTGCAGTAAAGGTTAAATTAAGGTTCCCTTGCTGCTAAAGCTAAAAAGTGTTTGAAAAAATACAGTTTTAGTGTTCCTTTGAACTCATTCCAAAACTGATGATTAAATGGAATGCGCTCAATACTCATTCCCTTGCTGGTATATACAACATAAATCGCACCACCTGGCACTAGTTACTCCCATCAATCCCTGGACTTGAGAGTAATATCTATGTGTCCTCTTAGGCTTTGGCTTTCGATCAACCTCTTGAAAAAATAACTATCAGAACAGGCGTTCAAGGGAGTAACCAGATATTTTGTCCCTGGGCACTTTACTTCAGAAAGCCCAAAGGGATCATTGTATCCTGGATCAACTACCTTAGCATCAGGTGATGCACCCAAATAGGGAGAATCTCGGCTGATAACAATTCCTGACTTAAGTATCTTAACAGGCCTTCGAATTGACATCATGTATTTCTGGTGCTGTTCAATGGCAACTGGCCCGTATTTGAGACCATGATTTGTATACCTTAAAGAAAAAGGTTTTGGGTCAGGTAGATTTTTTTACTAGGGTCTCATAGTTTCCTTTCCTTTCCCTGATAAGGCCAGAATTTGAGGCAGTGAACCTTAATTTTCTTTCAACCTTCCATTCTTGACAAGTTGACAGTTCCCGGGTTTTCCTTTCAATTTCGTTTAGCTTATCAACACCCACTTGTTTTTTTTCTAGTAAGCATCTCTCATCTCCAGAAATCTCAGTTGGTATTTGAAACTGTTTATGTGAAGCCCTGATGGGAAATGTGGGAAAAGCAGTTAACTGAGAATCATTAACATGATTTTCTGAATCGCACCTGTTGACAGATGAAATGTCACAAAACACTTTAAAGTTATCTTCAGTCACGGATAGTTGGTAACTGCCAAAGGATCCTGGAGGACTTTTTCCAAATTTTGTTGGGACAAGTCAGTTCTTGCTGTTATAATTTGTCATAAAGCCCTTTTAAGTTTAAGCTCTCTGAACCGTTCCAATAATTTTGATTCAGATGCTTGCTGACCCCTAAGGCTATTTCGGGCCTCATACAAAAGGCATTTCAAACTAGAGTGTCTGGATGATGATTGTTTGTCCAACTCTAAGTTTTTTTTGGTCACCACAACATCAATTCCATCACTGGTTGTGGATTTATACAGTCTACTCTTCCCTTACGATGCCACTGCTGCACAGTTGATGTGCAGATCCGTTTTGGCTGCATGTCGTCTTCGTTTTCAAGGTCAGTCACACTTTTATACTCATACAATGTAAACTTGTATAATTTTAACAAAAGAACCAAAATATGGTTGCAAAACCAGACCTGGCCAGCAACACAAGAACAAGAGGCATTCTTGACCCCTCCACTAAAAATGCACAACGCAGCTTGTGGGGAGAATCATTTTTTCTAAAGCTGATGGTACTGACAGCGCAAATAGAAATAAGTATTACCGCTTGCTGCTGAAAAGGTCTTTAGATATTCGTCATTCAAAAACGTTGTAGCTTTCGCACACTAGTCGGTACTGAGTGACTTTTGCTTGAATCCATGTTTTTCCATGGCTTTATGATATGATTGTACATCTCGGCACGTGTGAAAAAAGGCATTCGTTTTATATCGCCAGACCATCTATCCGAACGGTAATTTGGTTGCGGTGCATTAACAGTACCTGAAAAATTGTCTTCACTCGCCATTCGGTATTCTTTGCGCTTTGTATATGTTGTAGTTCAATTTTATCCTTGGTTCAAATTTTATTTTCCTTTGTTTCAAACTCATTATCATACATTAACATGACCTAGAACAAAGGAAAATGAAATTTGAACCAAGGATAAAATGGAACTACAACATATATATTAACTATCTGTACCGTATACCATACACACTGATACAGCATTGACATTTGTATAAAGAAACATTGAGAAGATGCACTTTGAGGAAAATAGTCAAATAAGAGTATAATGATAAAATTAACATATGCAAATAGCAGTCGGTTGATTTATTTTTGGAGTGTACCGTACATTCTTAATATGAGGCGAATGACATCTTTAGGCAAACTTACCCAAAAGACATGCTGTTTTGGTTGATATTTTACAAAATAGTGATGAATCTTATTTACTCATCGCAGAAAAAAAAATACAAGGAGTCAAAAAAAGAAGCATTGAGTCATTTGAAATTCGTTTTGTGTGCATTAATATCTTTTCCGGAACCTTATGGGGTATTTAACTGATTGAGTTCCAAACATAATAGAATATTTCAGCACATATACCCTAGATAAAAGAACTTCCAGAGTAACGAGGGTCACGGCTCATCTTAGCAAAAAAATAAGTATAAAAAAAGAAAAAAGTAGATAAATAAACGATTACATTAGCACACTTTGACTGTCTACTCTCATTACGTGCTAGGAATCCAAATTGGAGCAACGATAACCACCAAACATTTCCGTGCAGGACTTCAGGGTCACGTTTGCCAAGTTCGCCGCGCTCAAACACTAAGTCTGCTTCTGCATCTGTCAAGGGACGAGCGGCTTGTAGGCGATTTCTTTCACCAAAATCACGCAGTAACTGCCCTTTTATTGAGGAAAGAGCCTCTTTAGACAAAGAAAACAGCTGATTTTTCAAGACATTCGGAGCGACATTTTCCTAAGACTGCGTGAGAGGTGGCTCATCAATCTAAAAATGAGTGTCGCCATCTTTAGGTCGCAGATACTTAACTTAGAAACCTGGAAATGTTTTTCTTCTTAGAGCTGCCTCTTTATTTTAGAAAAGTTCACGAAAACTGAAACGAGGGTCGACGAATAATAATTTTTCTGCATTTGTATATCGAGCTTAAAACTTACCATATTTCTTGTTCTTTTCAAAACAATTTATACATTATTTTTTGTAGTGCTATTTACTGTGGCATTTTGTTATTATTATTGCAGAGAAATCAACTGAATGCTACATTCTAATCAGGCAGCACAGGGCGAAAATCGTAACCTGTGACCCATGGAGTAAAAAGTAAATGTACATTAACTAATCGTAAAAGGCTTTTCCGTTGTGTCTACGGTCCTCCTTCTAACAGGAACTCAAACTGCCACCTTGAAAGTCCGGGCAATGTTCAGCGTTCCCGAGAGCACTGCCCTCTGCATCTTTCGCAGTACGTCTGTCCTTCTGCCTCCCACCAACTCGCGCATCATGACATCCAGCTCCCGTAATCACTCCCCCGAGGGCATCCATGATGATGTTATATTGCTTCACCTCGTAGCCTGGGAACTGCTGCCTTAGTTCCCAGCGAAGGGGTCCGTACTTCCATGTCTTATTATTATTATTATTATCATTATTATTATTATTATTATCATTATTATTATCATTATTATTAGACTGTATTTATTAGGTCTGTTACTAAGACTGTTTTATTAGTCTAAAATTGGTTACAAATTTAAACCGTGCAAGTTCAACATTACTTTTGTTTGTTGTAATTGATTTTGTACATTTTTAGCCTACCAATTACTTGTGTTGAAGATTTAAATAAGGTTTTTCCCTGAAGCATGTTGGACTTTGATTTCTAAGAGTGAAAAGAATTTTATTTTTTCGTAATTTTAACCCTGTGTATTCCTAGCCTGCCAGTCAGCTGTGTACAAGACTTAGATAAGTTTTCTCTCGGAAGCATGTTGGGTTTTAATAATTGAAAGTGAAAACAATTATGATAAAGCATTTGACTGTCTTCACCTGTTTTGAGTTGTTAAGAAAACACATGGGAACGTTTCATGAGCCAGGCTCACTGTAATTCCGGGGGGTTGCGTAATTCTACTACGCCGCTGCATTCAAGGTGCGACTTTGAGTCCAAATCACTGATCCCAGCCTTTCAGCTAATTTTACTCAATGAAAATTGCCGTGTTACCGTTCAGTCCATAATGATTCCCATTTTCTTTTGTGCTGATTGCTTGTTGAGATTTACTAATTAACTTTTTCTACCTGCTTAACGATGATTGCCTTCTATTCCAAATCAGCAAACTTTTCATTTTGATTCCAATTATTGGAGTAATAAGACGGAATACAATCTTCCTGGAGGAGAGACTCGTTTGGCACAATGGAGACCAAGTTGCCGACTTATTGGAAGACATCCTTCTCCAGGATCTGTCTCGGTATGACGATTAACCAAGACAGTAGTTTCATCGTCGTCAACGTGCAAGTGCATTCCCTGTACTCACTGATGGCCGATGGGCAATACCGCAACACCCCATTGGGTCGTGACACATGGAGGTCACTGATATTGGTCCTCAGGCCTCCTTACAGATATATTGTAACAAAGAAGGGTTTAATATTATCCCAGAGTACCCATACTAGAAGAATAAAGCTCCCAAAGCAAGAATCGGTTTTGTCACCAACAACGCCAATAACTACGATGATGTCAATATCAGAATCGGGTTGGGTACAAGAGGGCCGCATGATGACACTAACGCGTGTGGAATCGTGGTAGACGGAAACGGTCTTGATAATGGGCAGAAGCTCACTGAGGTCATGGGGTACATCTCGGTGCAGTGACGAACGAGAATTCTACATGCCTGATAAACAAAGTCACTATCATGAACAACAACAACTACAACAACCAAAAGAAGAATAAACAACTCAATAAACGCTAACTATTTGTACACATTATCATACATACTGATGCAACGCTATCACTTATATGAAGCAAGATTCAGAGGTTGCATTCCTGGAGACTGAAAGAATATCTACTTGGAGAATAATGAATGGGCACGCAAATTTATGGAATGTCTCGAGTCGTGTCCAACTCGAAACCTCACATGGTCGCTGCCCTTACTCTCGCCTAGATATCGAGTTGAACAGAGACTAATTCCATGTCTTCAAGCAATCATTCATTATTTTGTATATTATAGAAACACCACCGGTCTATTGTTACGGTATTTTCTCAACTGACAGAAAGATACAACTCGTACCAACTCAACTACTTTATAAACTGACGTAATGACTACGGAGTCATACCAATAGCCAATGCAATAACTATCCTCTTAACTTAGAGCCCTCTATAAAATTATAAACTCTGCACTACTGCACTACTGCACAACTCACAGTTCTTTTCAGAGATCCTTGTAACTTATCGATGTCCACAAAACTTGTCTCAGTGTAGCCTTCTACGTGGCTGACAATTCCAGTAATACATATATATGAACTGCGGTTATGAAACGTATAGTGCTTTACTGCGAAGGATCGTGCACATATACGTAAATTCCAGTAACAGAAAATAATTGCAATAGTTCTCTCTAGTTCGGCTTGTAATAACACTAGCTCCTCTGGGCTCTTCACGACAACACTAAGTGACTGAAAAAGGTCTTCTTTTAACCGATCGCAACTCCTTATATATGTTTACAAAATGTTCTAGAACTTTCTGGAGATCTGTACTACAACTATTTTGAGTATCATTACATCACTATTGCGTCATAACAAATTGTACTGGCTAAAGGTTCTACAAAGTTCCATTAAGAGTTCTTAATGAGTCAGCATGACTAAGCGTTCTAGAAACTTCCTTAGTTCTATTTTTAGTAATTGTGTAACACAACCCTCTCCATACCAACATACTGACAAGAAAAGTCGAATTTATTATTGACTTAAGGAAAAAAGATGATCGACCAACAAATTAACCTCCCTTCTTCCAAGTTTTATCGGAAGAACGGAGCTTCTAGAGCAAGAATAGGCTTCGTCACCTACAATGCTAGCAACTGCGATGATGTCCATAATAGAATCAGGTTTGCTATAGGAAGGCTGCAAAATGACACCGTCATTTGTGGAACCATGAGGCCATGGGGTATATCCAATTGTAGTGAAAAAGATGCATTATTTCTTTGTCAGGCGGGAAATCTGACTGAGATTTCGATTTAAAAGCCACGAATTGAAGGAAAAAGTCAATCAAGAGACATTGATTTCGCTTTCTAAATCCAAGTCTTTCAAGTAAATGGCCGCCAAAATGTTAAAATACGACTATCATGTCTTCGAATTTTACGTTATAGCTGAATCTAGGTCCAACTAGACCCCAAGCACTGCTCATATCCGTGTGATTGACACTTCTGATCAACATTATTTTGCTTTTTTTCAATGCACCTACGATTGACATAAAAATTTGGCGGTGACAAATTTTGCAAAGACTTTTGGTTTAGCCCAATAAAATTTTGTCAGCACTTCGCGCCAGAAAAATAGAGCAACCATATCAGTTGGGTTAAGTAATATTCAGAAAATATGCTCGGGTTTATGCTGTTTGTATTGGAATTGTACTTATCAGGCCAAATTCGGGAAAGCAGTTCACAATTATCAGAAATAATAGCTAGTGATAAAATGATTCTTATAGGCGCATTCAAAAATAGCCTTCACACAAAGTAAGTTTGAAGTAGAATAAGCCAAACCATGACATCAGGACGCAAGTGACTGTGCGAGTACGATAGTGTATTGAGATTAATTTACTAGTTGTAATTAATAGTAAAAGTACTGAAAGTAGTATAAGAACTTTCTAATATTGCTTTATAAATACACAAGTATCTATTTTGTGGTAACTGACAACTGGTGGTAAATGACAACTGCGCTGTGATTACAGGAAAAACGAGAATACAAATCAACTGGCAAGTCCACTATTTGAAAGAGGATCATCGTCTAATTGCGTATATTTTTCTGAAAAAGCCCAGCTCTGTCATAGATGGAGAAATTAACGTTAAGTGCAGCAACATTTTTTTCAACATAAATTTTTCGATATATCCATTTGAGCTGGTTTTTGAGCTTCTCCTTTATAACCCTCCCACGAATATGTCAGATAAGAGACAACGGTAGTGACGTCTCAATTTCGAATTTTGTTTGTTTTTTTTTTCAATTACAGTTTCTGTCGTACTAAGTTTCCCGTAGAAAATAATAATAATAATAATAATAAATAGCTAAATGAACAAAAAAGGGGGAAAATCCATGCTGTTAATTGGCTGATCATACGTATTTTCCTAGAGGCATTTTGGTTCCATATACTTTTAAAACAATTATCATAAACGGAGACTAACTGTTGATTTGAAATCGGAGGCAGGGGAAGGTAAGGTCTGGAATGAATAAATAATTTCTTATCTCTAACTTTATCTTGTTTGCAACGAAAGTGAATTTGACTATTCTTTAATCTAGTTCTCGATATCTTCGCTGTCCAAAATCGAAACTTTCATTGCTGATTTTTTTTTTCTACTGAAATGAGAAAAAAACAGCCTTTTGCACTTTCAGTCGCCTCTTTATTTCCAGTACTGATCAAAACGGAGAAGCACATTTTCACCAACATCGGCGGTAAAGTAGCGATCTGATTGGCCAATTTGGCGTTGTCCATTAAGAATAAAGTCAGCGTTGCTCGCCTCAATTTGTTACACAAGTTGTCACGCTCTAACTAGAATCGCTTTCTTTGAAGTCGATAGTGTGGTAAGAAAGACATCGACAGTAGAATTCTGATAGTTGTGGCTTTGTGTGATGTAGCCACAAGTATCAGAAATCTAACACGACGCGCACAACTAGTATGCGACTCGACAGACAGCTTATCCGACGAGAAGAAATACCTTCACCGTGTTTTTACGAAGAACAACTACAACAACGACTTCATCCGACGAAACACTCACCGACCCACTACTACTACCGAAACAAACGACACCGCAACCCCTACGACTACAGCAACCATACCGTACATAAAAGGCATGTCTGAAAACATCTCGCGCATCTTACCACCCTTCAATATCCGCGTCGCCCACAAACCCATCACCACACTACGTCAGTTACTAACCAACGTTAAAGACAAAGACGAAGGGAGGAACAGACAGGGAACGATTTATAAGATCAATTGTTCCGTCTGCCAAGCCTCCTGCATCGGTGAGACTGGCAGAAACCTCACAACAAGACTGATTGAACACAGACGGGCGACGAGGAAAGGTGATGTCAGCAATCACATTTCTGAACACCATCGACTTACCAACCACAACATTGACTGGGACTCTGCGCAATGCCTAACCTACAGCACTGACTATTTTCAACGACTGACCCTGGAAAGCTGGTTTACTAACTTAGAACAGACTCCCCTAAACAGATGTCAACAACTACCCGCTCCATACAAAAGACTCAATCACGACATAAACATCACAAACGACCGAAAAAGAACGACCTAACTTTACCGACAGATCGAAACAGACCAATCACGACCGACTTACGTCACTTGAGTCTTACAGCCAATAACATCATGTCAAAACCAACCGATCATTTGACACGAACTGGAATAAGAACATTCTACTGACAACAATCATTCACTTGACTCTGATGATGACTTCCGGACAGGTTGTCGAAACGTCAGTCACTACCACCGACAACAGTCCTTCTCAGGGCTACACTCACCCGGACGATCAGACTACACTTTCACATTATTATTATTGTTCTTTTGTTTAATTTTTTTCAGCAAATAATGTTGTTTTACAAATGATTTTTTGAGAGTCAAAATAACATGCACGTAACATCATTTTTTAAGACAGGGCTAAAGTCGAAGTATCAATGATCATCATTGTGGTTTTTGATGTCAATATCAAACTACACTCTGTAGAGTACAAATAACTCCTAAGACGAGTACAAATACCACACGGTGTTTTTACTCCAGAGAACCAGTTAAACATGTGTTTTTCGCATCGCACAAGCGACGAATTGGACTGAGGTTAAAACAAATAAATACCGAATAAATTAAATCATTTTTCTGACGACAAGGAGTCCAAATGGGTGGCAAATATTGATTCAACTTTATTAGTTAAATTGAAAGAGGAAAAGGAGTTAGACGACAACGAAATTTCATCATTCATTGAAGAAATTAGAAACAGCAACACGATTAGGCGCCGTTCCGCGTTACGCTTCGTAGACTTCTATCACGCACTCCCCGTTAATAAATATCCGCGAAATTCGCCCACACTAAAATAACAATTTGGCGTGATGGATAATAAATAACTTAGATGTTTTGGTGCGTCGTATCGCTGAGTATTTTTACTCGTTATTTGTATTCTGACTCGCCATACAGGCTTCTCAAAATACGGCAGACATTTTGCTATGTAAGTGGAATCTCAGCAAAACTTGTGTTTAATTAAGATGTCGATATTCTTCAGCCTGCTCTCAGCAGGTTGACGTCAATCCGCATGAGTAAAAATAATTAGGGTGCTCAATGTTTTAAGGTCTTGCGTGAAAAAAGAAAAAAAAAATTGATCATTTGTAATTTACTTGGAAGTAAATTTGTCAGAACGTGTTGGGTAGACATGCTGTATTAAAATTCAGTGGCTATGTGTACTTTTAGACAACGGACAGCTCCATTACCGAAACCAGCCGAGAGATTCCAATTTAAAAAAAAACCTATTTTGTTTAACTTCATTAAGAATTTATGCCCTAAGAGGAAAACATCTGGATGTATTTTTTTTTTTTTTTTTTTTTTGTAACTCAAAAAGTCATTAATGACACCAGATGCAGTGCATTTCGTTCTCTGTGAAGTCCCTTTCAGCATCTTAAACATCAAGATAGTTCCGCTTGCATTTCTATGTTTACGTCATGTGGTCCTTTCTCAATTTTATTTTGCCACTTTTATGTTTTGTACTGACTAGTTCCGTTTCCTCAGAAGGCTAGTAACTTTTATCTTACTAAGTGTAATGTGACGAAACTACGAATGCGGTGCAAATGACTTTATCGGCTAAATATCAGTTTTGTTTCAGGGCGAAATTCTTGGTGATTTACTCAGTAAATTTCAGCGCGAAATCCGGAAAAAAAAACTCTCCTCCTCCTTCACATTAAAAATAGGCATATTCCTCCTTTTTTTCGGATGATGTTCTATCTTGCATAGTCTTCAATGACTGCCTTAAGGGAAAGGCAATGAACAACTACCTGCCTTTAAGCTCTTTTACGCACGATTTGGCATTTAAAATTTTAGGTTTAGTGAATCGCTCGCCACAATTTTTTAAAAGAGCATTTCGGGTTTTCATTTCTTATCCGTCTCGGAGGATTTCGTACGATAAATCATAATACAGGCAGAAGCTATCTTCACTGATTCTGTTAGAGGTTGAATATTCCATCAACCAAAATCGAAAGAGGATTGATGGCGGCGGCGTAATGATGGTTAGTTAAATGCTGACACTTCTAAGATGAATACCTGCAGGTCAACTTGGAAAAAAAAAAAAAAGAAAAAAAGGGACATTCTTCGTTTGCCAGCCGAATAAATATTTTAGTTGTTGCACACGCAACGCTTTAGGTTGGTGATCCTGGCGGGTTGTGAGTTCGACAAACACCTTGGATTCTATTTTCTTTATAAATTTCATCCATTATTATAATTTTTTTTTATTAAACCAACGTCTAAAATAGGCTTCAAACCTTGCATCCTTTGTGAAAAAAAATATATTAGTCAGCCCTAAGATTCACTTATTTTTGTTAGTCATAAAACTTATTTGAAAGTGAATTCTTGTTTAATTTTTTTGTTTCTCTAAAATTATCATTTCCTAGAACCATGTCGCCATTTGGTTTTCAAGCCCGCTAATACAATCGAAAGTCGACGCCTACGAAATCATTTGATTCGAATTCATGATGTCCAGGACAGAGAATTTTGTGAGGTGCTTTGTTTTATGGAACCAAACTGTGTCAGCTACAATCTTGGAAAACAACCAAGTGGAAACGGTGGAACATATAATTGTGAATTGAATAATGTTACTCACGATCACGAAGGATACAAGGGCGACTTGGTTAAGAATCAAAGTTACATTTATATTGGAGCTGAGGCAAGTGCAACTGTATACTCCGTAGTTTCTTTGAACTGTTTAATTCTTATGCACCTTTTAAATACAAATATCTCGATTCCCTAAAAAAATAATCAATGACGAGTTTTAAATCATGATCAGGTTGTAAGTAAATGTGTCTCAAATCCTGTTATGAAGCCGGCATCATTAATCATCTCTACTCTATATACGGATCGTAGTCATTTTTTGTCCTTTTTTGTTTTTTTTTTCTTATCTTCGTCTCCATTTTCTTTTTCTCTGTCTCCTTCTTCTGCTTCTCCTTCCTCTTTTCTTTCTTCTTCTTCCAACCTTCGTTACTGTTCTTTTTTTAAGTCTTTATTATTGTTGTGATAATAGTTATCCTTTTTTTTATTATCATTTTCATGTCAGAGTAACTGCATAACTAATCCATGCAAAAATAACGGCACTTGTCAAAGCGGTTTTACCGACAGAGGTTATCACTGTGTTCAGCTGGATACAAGGGTCAGACTTGTGATGAAGGTAACACTATTCTATTAGTACATAGATTCCCCGATTCTTTAATCTGTGTGCATCTATAAACAACACTGATAAACACTGTTTGAATTAGAAACAGTATTAATTGAAGTTAAATGCATATGTTACATTTCCAGATCTTGACGAATGTGTGACGGGAGGGTATGTTTGTAGTGCTAATGCTGTATGTACAAACATAAATGGGTCCTACAACTGTAAATGTATAACTGGATATTCTGGCGTCGGTTGAATCTGCAAAAGTATTACAGTGATTAATGTTTTTATATTTCATATAACCAGTTCATTGCTCATGAGATCAAATGCTATCGACATCCTAACTCGATAAGTTAATAATCTAAATATACAGATATTGATGAGTGTGACATTGGAACACATAACTGCAGTGCTGGTGCTGTATGCAACAATACCAAGGGATCATTTAATTGTATATGTAAAACAGGATTTTCTGGAGATGGATTAATGGGTATAGGTAAATTGGCTATAAAATTATAATTCAGGTTAACAGGTTTCTAACGAAATTAGACGGGATTCACAAATACATTTTCCAAGCCTACGAGGAAAGTTCTGAATCACAGAGCTTCACTGTGCCTTAATGGGTCCCTTGCATATACTGGTGGATAACTCTACGGTTTTTTTTTTTTTATCTTAAATGACGAAAGAATTCTAATGAATCAGTTTGAAAGCCTTCATTAAGAGTCATCAAATCAGGAGAAAATTACTTTTTCTTAGCAAATCGACTGCTAGCTCTCAGGCCCACGGCCAAACTGATTTCAATATCAACATCCCTACCACGGTATATGGGGGAAAGAGTGAAATAAACCCCTGATTTATAACTTCGAACTCAGGGGCTCTCTGATGTCATCCAAGGTGGTGATTCTAAAAACATTTTCTTGTACGTCTACGCTCTGGAATAAAATTTTGTCTCGTGCTCGAAACGCCTTTTCTGATTGTCATGGAAGTGTTAGGAATTTATTTATTAAATGTAAATTATTTTTTTTATTCTCTTAGGATCAGTGTAGTTCGTGATTATTTGTATCTGTTACGTAATTTGTATTCTTCACTTGTGTAAACTGTTGTGTAATTAACCTTTATTGTGTATATCAAATAGTTTTCTTCATTCTTTTCGGGCACCTTGCGTCCATGTGTATTTAAGGATTTGGGTGGTTTGGTACGGGGTGGTTTTTTTTTGAAGAAGTGAGGTGAAGGTTTGTGAGTTACGAGCGAAGAGCGTGGAAAAATTTGAGTCGACGGAGACTCGGCACAGTATCATTTCTGAGAAATTCATTCAGAATAATCGTTCCATTTCACGGTAGAAAACCATTTGCGGGGGAACGGGTGTGCAAAGAATCTACCAGACTGTGAGCTAAAGGAAGAAGAGATAGTAATTAATTCAATAACAAGTCTGAGCGAACCAGGTTACGAGAAGTAAAAAGTTGAAAACTGCAAAGTTGTCAGAAGACGAAGCAAAGTTGAAACGAAGGAAACGAGCAAAGTTGAGAACTGGTGAGACAGGAACCTGGTTGGAGAAACGGGAGTTTGGTTTGGCAGGGCACTGTTTGTTGGTGGAGCGTGGTGATTTGTGGACAAGAGAAGAACACGGACGCGGGCGTAAGGTGAAACCCAACCGAACTGAACTAAAAAAAAAAAAAACCTTTTTTTTATCTTAATAGTAATAATCTTGTAAATAGTTTTAGTGTACTGTAGTTTAAGTTAGCGTATTCCTGTAAATTAATTAGATCATTGTATTATCGTTATTGTTAGTCGCTTTATTGTTTTAATTAGCATAATAAATATCTCTAGGCCTACGTTTAGTTGTATTGTGGCGTGTGTTCTCGGACTCGTTTATGTTCTGTGTTTTGTTTGTGTTAGGGGGCACCCACCTTTGTGGCGCGGATTCGTCACATATTTTGGTGTCAGGAGTGGGATCGCTCCTTAACAGTTTACATAAACAGCTCAACAGGAGACACGCAAGGTAATAGTATACGATTATTTAATATGGCTACTGCAGCGATCGGCTATGATTCCTGGGTCCTTAAAGATCTTAGAGCTGAGGCTATCAAACGAGGTATTCATTTTTCTCCTAAGGATGGTGTTAAGACTTTAGCGAGCAAACTCAGAACTTCAGATCGCATAGGTCAGAGTTTCGATGCACCAGAAGAAAACCTTGCGGAGGAAACTTTGGAGACTGGTCTTAGTTTTGAGCAGAAATTACAGTTACAAGAGCGTGAGCTGCAGATGTTAGAACTGCGGAAGAGAATTAGTCAGGAACACAGAGAAATGAAGGAGTTAGAAAGGGAGGTGGAGAGAGAAAGGCGTCAGGCTGAAAGGGAATTAGAGAGGGAGAGAAGGGAGTTTGAAACTCAAAAAGCCCAAGAAGAAGAAAGGCGTTTGGTACGAGAGGAGGAGAGACTCAGAAACCTTAGAGCTGAAAAGGAAGAATTTGCTGTAAGGGAGTTTGAAAGGAAACAGGTAAGTGACAATGAGGTTAAAAGGCCCAAGTTTATCAAAATCAGGGAAATGAGGGAGAGTGAAGATATAGATGATTTTTTCCGGATTTTTGAAATGACTGCAAGGGCGCAATCCTTACCCGAGGGGGAATGGGTTGGTAATTTAGTACCCAAGCTCACTGAAAAGGCTAAGTCTATTTATTTAGAAATCCCAGACCCTGCATGCCAGGATTACCACGAGAGTAAGGCAAGCATTATTAAAGCCTACCAGTTAACCGCAGATCACTATAGATATAGGTTTCGAACCTCAGAGAAAAAGCCCGACGAGGACTTCGTCCAGTGGGGAAACAGAACCCAAAGGTATCTCAGCCGCTGGATAGCTGTTGCCGAGGCTACTGGTGATGCGGATAAGATAATTGAACAGGTATTGATGGAGCGACTTCTTGATGCGGTAAGTCCTGAGCTTAGAGCTTGGTTAAAGGAGCAAAAGCCCAAAACTGCTGAAGAACTTGGCAACCTTGCTAATTTACATGTTCAATCTAGGAAAGGGCCACTTGTTGATGGTAAGTATATGTCAACCGCTAGTTATGAGAAATTTGGGAAAAAGAAGAGGCCAGATGTTAAGGCGGATAACTTATTGTCTGAACAGAAACAAGACCAATACCATGTAAGACCCTCCAAACCATCCTCCCCTCCAGCCCGTAGAACCACGAGGCCTGAAATTAAATGTTACAAATGTGGTAAACCAGGTCACATGTCGTTCAACTGTGGAAAGGGCCGTGGGAAGCCTTCACAGGGGTACCTCCTGTGTATGACACCCCTAACGTCAGAACAATCTCAGTTCCCTCATTGCAATGTTAGAGGTAAAATAAACGGGAAAATTGCAGAAATGGTCATTGATTCTGGTTGTACTAGGACTCTAGTCCAGAAAACATATGTAAACAATACAGCCTTCACAGGGGAGAATATCACAGTATTAACAGCTGCGGGAGAACGTCTTACAGTCCCACTTGCAAACGTTGAATTAGACAGCAAAGAAGGTAAACACGTAGAATTAGTAGGAGTGTTGGAGAGGCTACCCGTAGATTGCTTACTTGGCAGGTCGTCTTTTGGAAGAACACTGTCGAGACAAAATGTTTTGGACCAATGGGAGAGAAATGTTCTAGCTGATGACATTGGTGGAGATGAGGCCTTCGTGATGACTAGGAGACAGAAAGCATTACAAGAAGCCCAATTGAAAGCAGACGAGCTAATTGACAGGGAAAATTCACTCGCCGTCAAGAGTTTAGCGAAGAAAGAAATAAGGCCTGAAGCTCCAGAGGAAGGAGATTTGCAAAGGTTATTTGAGGGCATGGTACAGGAAGAGACAAGTAAGAAGAATCCTGAGAGTGATACTTTGATAATAGAACCTAGTAAAGTTAAACCTCCAGTAAACATCCTAGATAGAGACAGAAACCAGCTGATAGCGGATCAGAAGTCAGACGTGACTCTCGAGAAAGTACGCAAGAAATCATCCAAAATGGCACCACAAGAATCGGATGTGTACTTCTTCACTAACGACCTCCTGATGCACCGTAAATATCTTCCCGAAGAACATAATGGAACAAGGTTTGTTGATCGAATTGTAGTACCAGAATCCTATAGGAATGAAATCCTGCGTGTTGGTCACACAATCCCCTTGTCAGGTCATATGGGTAGCAAGAAGACAGTTGAACGCATAACCGCACATTTTTTCTGGCCTGGTCTAAGCTTTGATGTTCGCAAATATTGCGCAACTTGCCCGCAATGTCAGGTGGTAGCCAGGAAGCTGAAGTCAAAAAGGGCACCCTTGAGGCCTGTAGATATTGTTACTGAACCCTTTAAGAAAATTGCCATCGACATTGTAGGAGAATTACCCAGGACAACAACGGGTTACAGGTACATTTTAACAATCGTAGATTATGCTACACGGTACCCAGAGGCCATTCCTTTACGGTCAACGAGCTCAAAAGCGGTCGCAGATGCATTGATTCAGTATTTCTCTAGGGTGGGTATCCCCGATAAGATAGTGTCTGACCAGGGCTCCAATTTCATGAGTAAGCTTATGGCCCAGCTGTATGAGCAATTAGGCATAACTAAGATTAAGACATCAGTGTACCACCCCCAGGCAAATGGGTTAGTGGAGCGTTTCAACGGCACTTTAAAGAGTATGCTGAGGAAGTTTGTTCGAGAGCGGGTTCAAACCTGGGACAAGTATCTCCCATACTTACTCTTTGCTTATAGAGAGATTCCTTGTGAGTCCACTGGTTACTCGCCCTTTGAATTACTTTATGGACATACGGTGAGAGGACCCCTCGCCGTTATCAAGGAGACTTGGTCGGAAGGATCATCTTTAGAAGACAATCTGATAACTCATGTCCTTGAGATCCGAAGAAGACTTGCAACGATGCAACAAGTTGTTCAAGAAAACTTGAAGCAAGCCCAAGGTAAGCAGAAACGGTTGTATGATATTCATAGTTCAAAACGACACTTAGAAGTTGGAGACAAAGCCTTAGTTTTGCTTCCCACCCCTGGGAGTAAATTAGAAATGAGATGGCAAGGACCCTTCAAAGTCACTAGAGCACTAGAGGACGGATTGAATTATGAGCTTGATACAGGCAAGATGTACAAACAGCATCGCACTTATCACATTAATTTGCTTAGCAAATGGCAGAGCCGTGATGAAATGGCTACTTTAGTAATGGCGGAGTCCCCAGAGATGCCACTGCCGCACGAAAGCAACGTTTTCCCATTTGGTCACGATGAGACTTGTAAAGATGTAGTGATCTCTGATAATTTGACGGAAGATCAAAGACGACAGGTAAAAAACTTGCTACATGAGTATTCTGATGTATTTTCAGGAAAACCAAATTTAACCAATGTAGCGGTGCATAAAATCGACACGGGTGATTCCCCACCCATTAGGTGCGCCCCTTATAAGGTCCCTCAAAAACTTGAGGAGGAGGTTAACAAAGAGATTGAAAATATGCTGGAAATGGGCATAATACGCCATTCTACTAGTCCATGGGCGGCCCCTGTTGTCATTGTTCCCAAACCAGATGGTACAATACGACTGTGTGTTGATTACAGAAAAATGAATTCTGTCACAAAGATGGATGCCGGCTTATCCTATTCCCTCCATGGAACGTATGATTGAGAAGATTGCCTCTGCTAAGTACATTAGTACAATTGATCTCACAAAAGGTTACTGGCAGATTCCCTTGGAGACCTCTACCATCGAAAAGTCCGCATTTATTACTACCAAAGGCTTGTATGAGTTCTTAGTTATGCCATTTGGTATGAAAACAGCTCCAGCATCCTTTCAGAGGATGATGTCTGAGAAAGTCTTGCAGGGGTTAGATTTTGCAGATGCCTACATTGATGATGTCGAGGTTGACACGTCAACATCTTTTCCCCAACACCTTTTTGAGCTCCAACAGGTTTTACAACGTTTACGAGAGTGCAAACTGAATGCTAGGCCGTCCAAATGTAAGATCGCGATGTCAACGGTCGATTTTGTTGGTCACAGAGTTGGAGGTGATAGAATTCAGCCCCGCACAGCTTTGGTTCAAGCCATTAAAGAATATCCCAGACCAGAAACTAAGAAGCAGGTAAGATCTTTTCTTGGCTTAATCGGGTATTATAGGAAATTTATCCCAAATTTTTCGGAACGGGCTGCTGTCCTTACCGACCTCACTAAGGGTAAAAATCCCTCTAAGGTTCAATGGAGTACTAATCATGAATCAGCTTTTCAGGATTTGAAAGTTGCAATGCAGACTCCCCCTGTTTTGAGGCCACCACACTGGAATGACGAGTTCATTTTGCAAGTAGATGCGTCAAATAGAGGTCTTGGGGCCATCTTAAGTCAGAAAGATCAGGACGGGGAGGAACACCCCATAGCATATGCTAGTAGAAAGTTACAGCCTAGAGAGGAAAAGTTGTCTACCACAGAAAAAGAATGTTTAGGAATTGTTTGGGCTGTAGAGCTATTTCGCTATTATTTATATGGCCGCACTTTTAAGCTGCAAACGGATCACAATCCCCTTGTGTGGTTAAATCAGGTTCGCGACAAGAGTAGGAAACTATTAAGGTGGAGCATTACCTTACAGGAGTACGACATAAAAATAGAACATAAGAGTGGTAAGCAAAATTGTAACGTAGATGCCCTTAGTAGGGCGTAAATACCTCATATTGCTCTACAGTATATTAATGTAATCTTTAATTAAGCACTATTTTTGTGTTTCCATGTCCCCAAAAAATAGCTATTTAAGGGGGGAGGTGTCATGGAAGTGTTAGGAATTTATTTATTAAATGTAAATTATTTTTTTTATTCTCTTAGGATCAGTGTAGTTCGTGATTATTTGTATCTGTTACGTAATTTGTATTCTTCACTTGTGTAAACTGTTGTGTAATTAACCTTTATTGTGTATATCAAATAGTTTTCTTCATTCTTTTCGGGCACCTTGCGTCCATGTGTATTTAAGGATTTGGGTGGTTTGGTACGGGGTGGTTTTTTTTTGAAGAAGTGAGGTGAAGGTTTGTGAGTTACGAGCGAAGAGCGTGGAAAAATTTGAGTCGACGGAGACTCGGCACAGTATCATTTCTGAGAAATTCATTCAGAATAATCGTTCCATTTCACGGTAGAAAACCATTTGCGGGGGAACGGGTGTGCAAAGAATCTACCAGACTGTGAGCTAAAGGAAGAAGAGATAGTAATTAATTCAATAACAAGTCTGAGCGAACCAAGTTACGAGAAGTAAAAAGTTGAAAACTGCAAAGTTGTCAGAAGACGAAGCAAAGTTGAAACGAAGGAAACGAGCAAAGTTGAGAACTGGTGAGACAGGAACCTGGTTGGAGAAACGGGAGTTTGGTTTGGCAGGGCACTGTTTGTTGGTGGAGCGTGGTGATTTGTGGACAAGAGAAGAACACGGACGCGGGCGTAAGGTGAAACCCAACCGAACTGAACTAAAAAAAAAAAAACCTTTTTTTTATCTTAATAGTAATAATCTTGTAAATAGTTTTAGTGTACTGTAGTTTAAGTTAGCGTATTCCTGTAAATTAATTAGATCATTGTATTATCGTTATTGTTAGTCGCTTTATTGTTTTAATTAGCATAATAAATATCTCTAGGCCTATGTTTAGTTGTATTGTGGCGTGTGTTCTCGGACTCGTTTATGTTCTGTGTTTTGTTTGTGTTAGGGGGCACCCACCTTTGTGGCGCGGATTCGTCACATTGATAGAGCTACATGTATGCAAGTCATATTAATTGCTAATGTTAACGCACAATTTAAATAGAAAATTGGTTAAAAAACGGGAAAAATATATATTTACTCCTCTTTAGTTCGGAAAATTTTGAAGACATCGTTTGAACTGACGCTGACTATTTAGCGAGTAATTTGGATATATAAACAAAGTTTAAATGGTAAATTGGCCACCGTCACGATTACAAAAGCTGACGTTTCGAGCGTTAGCCCTTCGTCGGAGCGAATAGAGGAATTATGGGTTGTGTGTGCTTTAAAAGCACACACAACCACAATTCCCCTATTCGCTCCGACGAAGGGCTAACGCTCGAAACGTTAGCTTTTGTAATCGTTACGGTGGCCAATTTACCATTTCAACTTTGTTGATATATCCAAATTATTTCGTTACTCCCACCGACGCAGCCCCAAACAGTTTCTTTCGAAACTATCAGTCTTTATTTATTTAGCAAGTAATTCTCCAAAGACGTTTAAGTCCTTCAAAACTAAAGACTTGCACTGAGAATTTAGGAAAGCATGTTATCAACTACATGCAACATGTGCACCCTTGATGATGTCTATACTGAAGAATCATGAGTTTTCAGAAATATCTTCCATTTTGAGAAAAGTGTCGTCCTGATCGGAATGAACTCAGAAATTCGTTTTAGTTCTCTTGCTAAGTTATTGTTTTATGGTTACATTTACTTTATATACTAGTACGTATTTATCAATACATCAGAATGTTTCCCTGGGATTTCGAAAGCTTTGATAAAGTTGCACAATTCGCATAATTTTTTTTTCTGCAGTTGCGGTTTCGAGCTGCAAGGAAGCTTATGACAGGCAAATGTAAGTGCTATATTTGAAAACAAACGACAAAGTCAATCTTACATCGAGCGCTAATGATGTTAAGGAAGGTAAAAAGGGAAATTTTTTTTTTCTCCTAGTCTAACTTAGCTCTTGTCTTACTGATTGATTTAGTGACTGATTAGTGCTTTTTCTTTTTCTTTTTTCTTTTTTTATCCTTTTGATTGTTTATCTTTGATAGAGTAATCGTGAGTGGCATTGTTACGCTCCATATCGATTCAATGCCAACTCCCGTTTTCTGTCACGTGGGTGATGTAGGATGCGGAGGTGGAACATGGACCCCTGTTATGAAGATTGATGGCAACAAGGTTCTTCCTATTTTTTTTTTTTTTTTTTTTTGTTTTAACGGAACTATTAAAATATCTACTTTAAGACTTAAGAGTTTAAAAAAAAATTACGGTTGCAAGATCGTAATATGCCTTTTGTGTACACACACGCCCAACAGGGTCTTTTTCTTGTTGGGTTTTTATTCATCGCTTTCCATCTTTTTTTTTTTTTTTACCTAGATATCATTGAATCTTAATTGCTTGGTCTCCTTCAAAATGATTTTTTTTTTTATGACAATCTAAGAGAGTCATTATCTATCATGATAAAGCTTTTATGATATGACGGTAAGGCTATTTGAACATCTTTGATTCTTTAAAATGAATTTAGATTCCTTTCAAGTGTTTGCGTAAATAATCTAACATTAAATTTCATAAGTATACGCTTTTATAAGTTTACACTGCTGAAGGAAGAATCATTTTCATCGAAAGTCAGATGCTAATCAAAATTAGAGAGACTACTCAAAACTCTTATCATCCACTCAGCTTATCGGATTCAAAGAAAACTATTGTGTTGCTACTTAATTTATGTTAGAGCCCTCCTAAAAATTTGTTATTTTTGGTTGGTCGGTCGTTGTGGTGAAATGATTTATTTATCATTCCTTTCTGATTGACGATAAATCTCTTCTACTTCTAATTAGCAAACGTTTCATTACGATTCCGATCTTTGGAGAAACAAGGCAGAATATAACCTCTCTGGAGGAGAGACTGGCTTCGACACAGCGGAGACTAAATTACCTACTTACTGGAACACTTCCTTCTCTAAGATCTGCCTCGGTATGAAGATCAACCAAGAGCTTAGGTTCATCCTCATCAACATGCAAGCCAATTCCTTATACTCACTGATCGCTGATGGACATTACCGCGTCACCTCATTAGGTCGTGACACGTGGAAGTCACTGATTGGTCCACAAGGCTCTTTACAGCGTCACTGTAACAAAGAAGGGTTCAATCTTGAGCCAGAGAGTGCTTACTGGAAGAACAGAGCTTCTAAAGTAAGAATTGGTATTTTCGCGAACAATCAAAGCGATTGCAAGAGTGTTGACTCTAGAATCGGGTTTGGAACAGGAGGACCGAAAGATGACAACAACACTTGTGGAATCGATGCTACGGGGTCAACACTCGATAATGGCGTGAGACACATCAAAGCCATGGGATACATCTTGGTACAGTGACAACAAAGAAAAACTACGTATATACGGTGATAAAAGATATCACCAGGATCACTTTTATATACGACAACAATCACCATAGTCTTCCAACAACAACAAAGCAATGACAATAATAGTTCCATGAACATGAACTATCAGAACAGTTTACTATAGACATTTACATAAGTGGAGCATCTACTTACAACAATATTCAGAAGATAATTCTTTAGGAGCCTATAGTATCGGGATTCCATTTAAATATGCACATGGCAATAGCCAGAGATAAATTAATTTACCAAAACATTTCAGCAAAATACCGTTTTTTTTAGCCTAAAAGGGGAAATTTGACTTCTTATATAAATCAGTGATTTTCTCAGCGTAAGGTGAATGGAATCTTATATCATATCAACTTAAAGTATAAGTAGTATCGCTGCACACTTTTTGTAAGGGTAATAATTCGCATCCCCCTCAAATGTGTAACTCAGTGAATTCAACAAAAAATGACTGTGGATTGCATAAACAGATTTATGAGTTGTAAACTGATAATGTGAAAAAGTGCTCTTAAAGTCGAAAACTGTAAACGGCGACTTTTATATTACGCTTATCATCAGGTTACCAGAGTGCTTATGAGCCCACTGCAGGAACTTAATCTGGTTCGATACCCAGTTTCCAGCTTTAGAAGAAAATGCATCGTATCACTGGCATGTTCATTATAGCTCGAACATCAAATAGTTTTTACTCGAAATGTTGTGCGAAGATAGAGGCCCTATGTTTCATGTGATAAAGCATCTCTTGCAGTTTGAACGAATCGAGTAGAAAGCATGAAAACATAGCGGTGAAAATTTACCACGATTAAACGATATAGTTTATGCTTTTCGCAGTAGAACGAAATCCATGAATCTCGTGGGTTTGTTTGCATCACATTATAGCAGTCCGTGTTTTCTCATAAGTTTGATGGGTTCTCACATAACAATATTGTCAAAATTAAATTAGACCGTCAGACTACCTGTAAACATAAACATCGCTGACTTACCTTCATTCTATTTCACCTACGGAAAGGCTAGTACCACGCATCTTCGACCAGTGTGCGTTTCTTTGAAAAAATTTTCAGACAAAAATGCTTGTCCAGATTTCACGAAAAAGTAATCCGTCAGTTAATTTATTTCCTTTAACACAACGACTAATATAAACATTCCAAAGGAAAAAAATTCGAGAATACAAAGAGTCTAAAGATGTTGCTTGAGGGATGAACCACGGGTACGAAGGGTTTTAAACAAAGAATGCCAAATAATTTTAACTAAACTTGACACCAATTATCTTTTTTGCCTTCTTCAAATAGCGATGTATTAGGTTGAGTGAAGCTAGTATCAAATGAGGATCATTGCAGGATTTTGAAGTTTTCCTAGCCTTAGCGTAGGTGGAACGCTCAGGTAAGACTCAATTTACCTCCTCTCCTTTCTCAGCTCCATATTTCACCTTTTATATATCGTTTTCATGACCTCTTTTGCTATTTTCTTTTTTGAAGTATACTTCTCTCCTGCAGAAATAACTCCAGAGATACATTTCTCAAAACCCTCATCTAGGTTTCCTCTATTCTCGAAGGGTATTTGAAACTCTTTACGTTTTTACTAAACGTTGGAGCGGGCGTTCTTAGAAGACGTGGGGCTTCGCCTTTAACAAATCCCGTATTTACGCTTAGTGGAAAAAGTTCTTGTATTACAAGGTCTCAGTCTCTTTAATGTGCGTTTGCATGTCAAGGGTCAATTCCCTGTTATATAACTCGTGTTTAGGAATATAACTTCTGACTATGAAATTATTCATGCCGCCATCAACTGTGAGTGTAACTGTTGCCACTTGTGTCGAGATTCTTCGGCAGATTGCAGTTTCGAATCTTTCTTAATAACGTCAGTTGCCACCTTAGAACGAATTCGTCACGGAGGAACGACGGGAGTCGCGCAGGCCCGTCAAACTTTTTAACTTTCGAGGGAACGACAACAGACACTGAATCCCCGTTGCAATCCACGTCAATTCACGCTATCTCGCTGCCACCAAAGAAGTTCACTCCAACGCGCTAAGATGCAAGTGACTCAATTTTAGTTTTACGACCAGTGATGCAACGCAATCAAAGTGTGCACACCGCCTGCTACACGTATATTCATTTCGACGGGTTCAATACTAATCAACATAATGACCAGTTGGTTTGTTAGTTCAGTTGGTAGAGCACCACACTGGTATTAGAGAGGTCGTGGGTTAAGATCCCGTACGGGGTAAATATTTTTCAGGCCTTACTTCCACCTCCACATAAGTAGGGCTCATCACTGTGAGGATACATTTCATGAAACCGCAGTACACATATATGATTTTCATGTATTCAAATGCATAGCCGAAATAGTTTTAATTAATCAATGAGCAATTCTAATAGAAATATAATGAAAAGGCGTAAAGTACTTGTAATTATAATGAGTGATGTGTTAAGTAATATACAGCAAATCATCAACTTAAATTCTAAATGACAATAAAAATACTAATATATAATAATAATAATAATCATGATGATGATGATAGAATATCTAGTATTTTTCTTAATTTTTGCGAAAATTTAAGATGGTAATGAGAATATTTTTATATCTATGAAAGTGAACGTCTGTTGTCGTTACACCTTATTAGTCAGAGGCTGAGCTTTTCACTCCTCTCATTTTACATTTTGAATGATATTTTCAAATTACTAGCAGAATTTGTAGTGAAGGGGGTAAGTTTCTAGAGAAGTTGTGGTGCTACATTGGTGGAGGTAACAAGGTAAAACGTGACAAAAACGTGACAAAAACATAGGGAACTTTTGGGCAGAAGTTCATTCCAAACTGATGACCAACCCGGAACTTTTAAATGCGCTCGTGCACTGTGCGATGCAAAACTTGTCCTTTCATTCACAACGGAATGTCCTTTCATTCACAATCGGGACCCAAACGATCCATTAAGATTACTGGTCAATTCACATGCACCTCGGCCAATGCCATCTATTGCATAAACCTGCGCTTATTGCAAAAGGATAGACATTAGCGAAACAAGAAGACGACTAGGTGACCGATTCCGAGGACGCCCTCGCGACGTAGAAAGGAATGACAAGTCGCTAAACACTTTAATGTACCTAATCACTCTAAGCAGCATATGGCAGTCTGCGGTCTTTCCTAACATTTAGGTAGCTCGAAAGCCGCAAAACTCTAGAAAAAAGTTTATCTTTCAAATCGGTGCTCTTAATCCCATTGGTATCTACAAAGGCTTCTCATTTTACTAATTTATTCTTGTTTTTCTTGTCACCATGCTTCCACCAATACCGTAGCTCCACAACTCCTCCATTCGCTCTGATGAAGGGCTAACGCTCGAAACGTTAGCTTTTTAACTCTTGACGGTAGCCAATCGACTATTTTTAGCTTAGTTAATATAACCAGAATTTATTGTAGTTATTGATGTGGATTTTATCGAATATTAGTTCTCTCCGTTAGGACCAACTTATATCAGTCAACAGCAAGTTGATGCCAATCCGTAAAAAGTGGTAACAACATTCTCAATTATTATGTAAACGCTATTTCATTATTTTGAGTTCAATTTTCAAAAAACTACGGGGATAAAGATTGTCATAACAGGCGTGCAGTGTTTAAAATTAAATGATCTGAGCGCTTTTAAGAGGAACAAAACAGATCCCA
Organism: Stylophora pistillata; assembly: GCF_964205215.1. Classification (NCBI taxonomy): domain Eukaryota; kingdom Metazoa; phylum Cnidaria; class Anthozoa; order Scleractinia; family Pocilloporidae; genus Stylophora; species Stylophora pistillata. Next base: position 22,685,159 of record NC_142524.1, read on the forward strand.
TTGTTTATCTTCATTAAGAATTGATGTTTCGAGAGAAAGACCTTTGACATTTCATTCAGTCCTAGATTCACTTTTCAGTGAGTCACGTTCACCATATAGAGATCTCCATGATATCTAAAGCTGCAGAGCAGTTCTGCAAATTACTTCACATCCTGCATTCCATCCACATCTGTGTCCTTTTACCTCTCTTTTGCTCTGTGATGCTCAGTACCGTGTTTCCAGAAGGTTAGTAACAAATCTAGCTAAAAAAATTCTTTAACTGGAGTCTTACGGTTTGGACAGGTGACGAAATAATGATAAAAAATGCGTTGCAAGAACTTGGTCTAGTGCCAGTTTCACTTAAACAGCGAGCTGATTGATATTTTTTCTTCAAAAAATTACCTCAATTGTCTTAGTTAGGGTTCTCAAAGACAAATCTAAATCCGACCTTGGTGTCGATAGATGCACATAAGTTACTGACGGAGCTGCTTCTATAGAAACAAAGCAAAACAACTCCTTGCCTGAAGTTCTCTTTCAGAAAAAAATCTCATTTACTTATATATTAGTTTACTTCTTGAAATATGAGAAATAAATTGCAAGCTTAAACTTCAATTTATTTGAATATATGAACAAAGTTGAAATGGTAAATTGGCCACCGTTATGATTATAAAAGCTGACGTTTCGAGCGTTAGCCCTTCGTCGGAGCGAATAGGGGAATTGTGGGTTGTGTGTACTTTTAAAGGCAGAAAAAGGAGCTACGTAATTGATGGGAACACGGCAACGAGAAAAACACGAATAAATTAGTGGAATGAAAAGCGTTCGTTGATACCTGTGGGATTTAGACTGCCGGTTTGAAAGATGAGCTTTTGTTGAAGAGTTTTCCGGCTTTCCGTGCTACCTAAGTGTAAGGAAAGACCGCAGATTGCCCTGTGTTGCTTAGAATGGTTAGGTAAATTAAAATGTTTAGCGACTGGTTTCGATGTGTCCTTGTCATTCCTCTCCACGTCGCGAAGGTGTTCTCGGAATCGGTCACCTAGTCTTCTGCCTGTTTCGCCGATGTAAATATTTTTGCAATAAGTGCAAGTTATGCAATAGATTACATTGGCGGAGGTGCACGTGAAGTGGTCGGTAATCTTAATGGATCGTTTGGGTCTCGATATTTTCTCAGTGTTGTGAATGAAAAGACACGTTTTGCATCGTGCATGAGCGCATTCAAAAGTGCCAGGTAGGTCATTAGTCTGAAAACTCCATTTAGTCTCTTATCTTCAGTTAAAAGAGCCTAGACGACATAACTTTCTGGGTCTGATAAGGGTGGTTGAAAAAGCCCATCGTGCTAACATGCTTTCATTTTATTGTGGACTAATTCTTACCATTTTTAGAGAGTTTGAAAAGAAATCCATGTAACTAAGAGCTAAAACTTATTTTAGAGGTTTTATTAAACTTTTGAAATGGGCATAGTTTCTTTCCCCAACCCAGATTGAAGTGTGACCCAGATTGAAGACCTCTATTGTTTGCCTATCGTTAAAAATAAACATATCCTTCCACTCTAGGAGACGCAGGGCCCTGACAGGCAAACCACCTCAACCTGAAGATTTTGAAATATAGAGGGCGCAGTCAAGAGCTTTGTAGTGTTTTTGTCAAAATTTGCAATGGTTACGTGAATGCATTTTTTTTTCTCACGGCTCTAATGATTACAATAAAACTTTCTCTAGGTTTCGTATCATTTAGTTCGGTCTTATATAATTATCCTACTGCCGCATAATGTCCGTCCGATTTGGTAGATCACTCCTTCATGTATGATTATACCCCAATTGGAGAGTCATTAATTGAATTTAAAAGTTTGATCTCGATATCTTCATAACACCAAACCAGTTAGTACTTGGCTCAAGTGCTTCATCTAAACAATGCATCTTTGCCTGTCGCATGATAAATATAAACTTTCCTTAGCTTAATGTTTACAGATTAGGTTTGGTCAAAACTTAATCTCGAAATTTTCCTTTTACCCAGAGATCTGCCGCTATTTGGAATTGAAGATCTCAAACTCAAAAACATTTGAAGGTCAGCGCTTGGTGAATCACGTGATTCGAGTTAAAGACGTGAAGAATAAAGAGTCATGTGAGATTCAATGTTTCTTGGAACCAAACTGTGTCAGTTATAATCTCGAAAGAATACTAACAGAAATTGACGGAATACATAAATGTGAGTTGAATGATGTCACTCACGAAGGAAACAATGACGACCTGGTCGAGGATGAAAACTACTATTACCGAGGGGCAGAGGTAAGTGCCGTTTAGACCCTGCCTCAATCAGTTTATAAAATTAATATTTTAATAGGACATTAAAAAGTATCTGTGTTAAGCTTTTGACACTGTAAGAAAACATTGCATTGCACTCATGAAGTTCTCGACTTCACAGTCAAAGATTGTAGTAGTAATTTAGGATTTGAGAACAACATGTTATATTATTGTAAAGACGAAATTGGACCACGGGTCAAGTGAGCTAGATGTTATTGAAAGATATGATTTTTGTAAATCATGATATGCCTATCGGTATCTTTCCATATGCTTTTTTACTCTATAATCTCAGAATGTCTGTTTAACAAATCCTTACAAAAACAACGCCACTTGTCACAGCGGTAATACTGGCGGAGGTAATTGCTGTTTGTGTACTGCTGGATTCAAGGGTCAGATCTGTGAGGAAGGTAGATTATTCTATAAATACTTCAGTCACCATCTTTGAGGTTAAAATGTAACTATGCGCGCAAATGAAACTCACATGTGCTCCTGTTATTCTTAGTCAATCTACATAGTAGGCCGCTTAACATATTTATCGTATGCATTCAGATATTGACGAATGTGCTACGCAAGAGAATAAGTGCAGTGTCAATACTGTTTGCAGCAATAGCGAAGGATCTTACAACTCAAATGTAAACCTGGATATTCTGGAGACGGATGGACTTGCAAAGGTAACTCTGCTATACTATACACTCGCCCTCAGTGGATGTTTTGGCGAATCAACGCATAACGTTTTCTCTAAATTTTTGCAAGCTCTGATACAGTCTCGTAGTTTGTCTTTTTTTATTAGCCTACCATCACTTCGTTTTGTTGGGCTTAGTTTTTTTTTTTTTTTTTTTTTTTGCAGTTACTTTTTTCAAGCTGCAAAGAAGCTTATAAAAAGAAATTTAAAGTGTATCATTAAAGAGTCTTTCTACTTGATACAAAAACGAAAATTATGCAATTTATTTGAAGTGCACGTTAGTAAATATTCCTGTTAACTCTGCTCAGTGAGTTGTTGTTGTTGGTTTTTTTTTCATTATCATTTTTTTAGAAACGATAAACTCATATGTAACATTCCAAATAATTGATTACAGATCACAACAGTCTCACAGTTTCTCATCTTTTATTGCCTTTCCATTATTTTGTTTTCTTTGACTGTTTTTTTTTCCGCAGTTGCTGTTTCGAGCTGTAAAGAAGCTTATGAAAAGAAATTGTAAGTGTGTCACTAAAGAGTATTTCTATATGACACAAAAATGAAAATTGTGGAATCTAATTGAAATGCACCTTAGTAAATATTTTTATTAACTCTGCTCAATGAGGTTTTTTTTTCATTATTATTATTATTTTAGAAACGATAAACTCAGTTTAAATGTAATATTCCAAATAATTGATTGCAGGGACTATTTTCATAGATTTATCTATTGAATTATTTATTTATTGATTTATTATTTTTTGTTTTTCAGAATAAACTCTAGTGGTGGGGCTACAATTCTTATGGACTCAATTGAAACTTCCGTTTTCTGTCACGCGGGTGACTTTGGTCGTGGAGATGGATTCTGGACCCCTGTTTTGAAGATTAATGGGAACAAGGTAATTTTTTCTTTTATTTTCATCGATTTCTTTGCTTAGCTAAGCCGAAAAAATGAGAGATTTAAATTACAGCTTGAGAATGTAGAAAAATCTAGGCCCTTTAAGATTTGCATTCTGCTGTAATTTCCCTCAACTTAAGAAATACCGTTTCCATGCTGGTTTTTACACTTCTGTGTTTTTAGTCTCCTTTTAGCCAGAGAGGGTTCTGATAATCCTAAATCAAGATAAAACAAAAAATTTCAACCACGATTGGAAATCTAAGAGTGTTGTATTTTGCGATGACTTTAATTGTGACTTTTAGTTCTTGATTCATTAAAAAAGTATTTATGGTTCCTCTCAGACAATTTTCTTTTTTGTTGCTTTTTTTTTGTTAAAATGTTGAAAAGGGTTAAACAGTTTAACACCGTTGTGTTTCCGATACGTTTATGCTGACTAATATCTTATTTTATACTGGCTGGACGTTTTAGATAAGTTATTTACTTAAATTTCATGTCCATTCAAAAATGACTTTCTTCATTTCCCAATCAGCGAACTTTTCATTATGATTCCAAGTTTTGGATGAACAAGAAAGAATACAACCTTCCTCGAGGATTGACTGGGATTGACCAAGAGGAGACCAAGTTACTGACCTACTGGAACACTTCGTTCTCCAAAATTTGTCTTGGAATGAAAATCAACCAACAGCTCAGGTTCGTTGTCATCAACCTGCAGGCCGACTCGCTGTACTCACTGATTGCTGACGGACGCTATCGCGCTACCTCATTGGATCGTGACGAGTAGAAGTCACTGATTGGTCCACAAGCCTCCTTGCAGCCTTACTGTAATAAAGAAGGGTTCAATATCGCACCAGAGAATGATTACTGGAAGGATAAAGCCTCCAAAGTAAGAATTGGTATTGTCGCCAACAACAATGATAACTGCCATGATGTTGATTCCAGGATCGGTTTTGGCACTGGAGGGCCACACGATGACAATAACACGTGTGGAATCGATACGAGCATGGCTCTTCTCGATAACGGAGAAAGACATATCAAAGGCATGGGATACATCTTTGTGCAGTGACGAGAGGGAAGAGTTAATATGATATATCATATCACCATTTATCAACATAAACAACCAACATAATCAACACAAGAATAGATATTTCACTGCAATTTATAATAACGGCTATTACTGAACTGCTTCGTAAGCACTAATATATCTTCAAATATCTATATAGCAATATTCAAGGGACAACTTATATGAAAGAGTATCGAGAACTGGAGCTAAGATTATCATGATAACAGCTGCATAAATCAATGGAAATTACCAGAGATAAATCTAGCCACGCAGAGTAACATAACTATAACAAAACACTCTATGTAAATATGCTGAGGTTAGTAATAGTCTAAGGAGAAAAACAATTTTAGAACCACCAGACACAACGTACAAATCATTTAAAACGATGCTAAGTAATTAGATCTCACAGATAATTCTCTGTATGATGTCAACGAGAGTTTACCTAAGATTAAAAGACCTTGAACAGTCCAGATGCGAGATTAAACAATTTTAATCTAATGGACTTTGAGGAATATATTGGTGGTGTTGATAATGACGTTTGATGCGTACACTTTACCCCAGGAGGTGCTCTAGAGTTATAGGTATTCAAATCTAGTGTTTACCGTCGCTTTGGATCGGACCCGATGAGAGCAGTGGTATTAGTATTTCTTCCTGTTGTACTATTATTTAAATTATCATAGGTACTTTTCCTGAGATACCTTTTTGCAAGTGTAGCCAAAATGGAGTCAGGACGCGAATGTAGATTCAGTAATACGGTGAATAAAATCAATGTTTCAGTAGTAATAGTATTAAATGTAGCCTTAGCACATCCAAATATTGTTTTGTAAATACATACATTGCTTTTCAGAAATTAAGGAAGAGTTTAAATAAAAAACACGTATAGGGCAAAAAAGACGTAAAGCAACGGTCAAACACGTTTGAAAAAAAAAATTACAAACAGAGTTGCAACCTTTGGTGCATAATTGCCCCGATTCTTCATACTCTATGCGAAAGCTTGCTCTTCGATCAATCAGAGCTAAAAAACCATAAAAAAGGTCTCAGCCACTTAAAGCCTATCGATATTAGCTAACCGAGCATGCAAAATCAACTTCCCAAAATACATGTCTTGTTGAGGAATTTGGCCGCCGACACGGCCCGGTAGGGTTGGTACTTCAACAAATTGCCCACATTTTCTTTCATAACTTCGTTAGATCGATATTTTAGTTAAATGTCTAATAATTGTGTTCGTCCCATCGATCAAAATTGTTCACCGATGAACATTACTTGAGAAGATCAGGAATGGTTAAAGTGTACAAGCAAAAAAAAAACAAACAAACAAAAAAACAAACAAGAACGAAAACGAAAACGTAGACAAAAAACAAAACAGAACAAAAAAACAAAGAGCAAAACCCTTGATCAATTAGCAGTAGATATTGATTACGTTGTTATACTCATGCACAGTTTAAGCATGAGAAAAGCCTTTTCTGCTTAAGGTACCACTTCTTTTTAAGACAATAAGAATTATTCTTTTTTAAGTTCGATGGTTAAAGCACATCAGTTTCTTAGATAGTAGATAGAGTGGTTTTCTGCAAGACTGAGAGGTACCCAAATCAAATTTGCACAAAGTGTGCACCTTTGCAATAGTGCTTTTGATCAGTGGAGTCAACAACGCCAGGAGGTCTTTCACTCCGCAACGTGTTTAATTAGCTAAGCGAACAACACATGCATAATAATAAGTTATTGCTTAAGGAACATTACACTTCGTTTTCTTTCTGTCAACAAGGTTTTTAATGTGCACGGTTTGTATAGAGGGTTCTGAGGGTTCTAACATCGTCCAGCTGCTTTTTCCCAGACATCAAAAGACGCTATAATTGATTTGTATCATTTTGTTTCTGCGATGGAGGGCAAGAAAGTTCTCGAAAAAATTAGTTACTAGAGCAATACTTGCGTAAGGTCAAGACACCCGATTTTTTTTTTTTTTTGTTAACTCTAAACGAGCAAATCCCCCACGGTACCAGCTGTTTTATTCGTTA